>NC_080064.1:194658788-194958788 GCF_949987535.1 Balaenoptera acutorostrata | reverse complement strand
AATGTCGCACAAAAGTGGGACGAACCGTTCGTTATAAAGAACACCTTATCAGCAGGTCTTCTTCCTGTTTAACCATTTGGACAGCACCTCACAAAACCCTCCCCTGTTTTATTCTTGGTGCAGGGAAATAGAAAGGATGTCCAGCATTTATCAAATACTTACTCTGTTCCAACCGCTCCCAATCACACGAACTATATAACCACGCTCTGAGTTGAGAATTCGCATCATCCCCACTTAAAACCAGAAAAAAAAAGGAGCTTAAGTAACTTTCCAAAGGGGCCATCCGCAGTGAGTAGGACATCCTGGACTTGAACTCAGGCATTTAACGCCAGAGCATTGAGACTAAGCACTATGCTGTATAGCAGTTGGGGGCATGAACTTCTGGCTAATGAGGACCTTGGTCTCAGAGAGGAAATGCTGAAATGTCCTGCTTGTCCCACTTTGCACACACAGTAAGCCACATGCGAAGGGGTCTGAGTAGGACAGAGGCCAACTTCTTTCAAAGAAGAATTAACAAGAGGACTTGCTCCACGTCGGGAACTTCCTCTGTGAATGCTCCAAGCACCTTCTAAACATCAAAAAGAGTAAGGGGTGGGGGCCAGGGGTTGAATGCAATACAAGCCCTGCCTCTCTCTACCTGTGGGACACCGAGCAATTCTTTTAACCTCTCTGGGCTTCAGTTTCTTCACATTTTATTGAAGATAACAATAGTATTTATTTATCACAATATTTATCTCCTACATTTGAAGAAGTCATAAGACTTTCTCATTTCATCTTCTCAAAAATAGGACAAATAACATTAAGAGGCACACCTTGTTAAATCCATTTGACAGGTGAGAAAAGTAGGAAGTAACAAAGTTTAAAATAAATTCAGTAATTTCTGAAGGCTATGCTTTTTCTCCTAAACCACGTAGCCTACCATAAGGCACTTTTTCTAAATTTCTGAAAACTTCAATGGATTGTTAGGTGATAAAAGTTCTATCTCAATGAGGAGGTTCATATGTGGGCTGAAGACCATCGAGCAAGGAAGTAGCATTTTGTTGAAAAAGTAGATTTGCAATAGTCTCTTCTGAACCTGAGATTCTTGACTACATGATCACCTAAGATCTGGCTATCCATGGCTCTGACTTTCTGGAAGATTTCTGTTTCATGTAACCAGTCATTATAGCGTCTCTCTGTAGCTGGTGAACTTAGTTAACTTAGTTATTTCGTGCTTCTAACTACACTAAATTATTGAGTCCAAAATAATATGTTTATTACACTGTGAACCAGTGAGTTTTGTGGTCTAAGACCCTGGATTAAGTCCTTAAACTCATCGAGATTCCCTGAAATACAAGTATGGATGAATTTACTCAATCCACCTCAAATTCTGGGAAACAGACGAAGATATATGCGCTACTAAAGGCAACTTGTTAGCCTTCCTATATCTTTTTCCAAAGGCTACTATTAATCCTTGGGTAGAACAACTCACTGCCCAAAGAGCTATATTTCATGGGAGGTCCTTTCAGTTGCATCAGTCTGAATGTGGGATCTACTTTCCTAAAATCTGAAATAGACCTGCAACTTTCTGAATTTATCCTTAAGCTACACCTGCCCTGATAAGTGAGTTTATTTTTAAACTGAACTTGTGACTAAACAAATTAATAAATAAATATAATACCCATGTTGAAACACATCTTTTGATGTAATTTACCATTCTAATACCATCTGTTGCCTTTTGCAGGCATTATGAACATGTCAGACTGAAGGTTAATTTAAGAAGAAACTAGAATTCTCTTTGAAGTGTTTTATTGGAACTGTGTATTCTGCTTCCATTCCTTGTGCAGAGTTTATGTATTTTGTTTCTGAAGAGTCAGGCCTCTCATGAGAGCTTTCTTTTCTTGAATTTGAATTTATCTGTGTGCCTTGTCCTTGTTATTTTTATGCTCAAAGGACATGCTCAGTTATCATTTTAAATAAACAAGAACAGATCAACTTGAATGAACTGGAACAAAGAAAAGATATGCACACACACAGCACTTAGCCACTTGCCAAGCTATCGTAGCATCAACTTGGCTCTGATTTTTAAAAGAGATGAGAGTAAGGTTCTTACCAAAAAAAAAGGGAAGTAGATTCTTTAGATAAATCCTCATTGACATTTTCTAGTAAACAGGAATTGTACTGACCCATGATATCAGACATAACATCCAACAACATGTGTGTTTCAACTTCCTCTTCCATTCACGATGGAGTACCACTATTGGACACAAACACCCATTCACTTTTGCCACAGAAAATAATCTTAAAACTGAATAAAATATGCAAGACAACACTTTAAGGTACCAGACAACAGAAGGCAGATGGTATGATCCTTGAGAGCAGGAAACACAAAAAATAAGCCCCAGGACTTTCCATACTCCAGCGTGAAGAGGTAGAAACCAAGTGGAGAACAGTGGTCCATTCTGCTGACAGAGGCTGAGCTCAAAGCAGGGCTGATGAGGCAGGTGGAATTCATGGGCCTAGATATCAGAAAGCAGGGAACTTGGCTGAGAGCTGGTTTGTACACACACAAGGCAGGACTCCACAGTGTAGGGTGGTGAGAGAGGCAGAGAGCTACATAGAGATATCAGATGTTGTGCAAGTATTCACTAAGCTCCTATTGTATGCATCAGGGCACTATGGTAAGCATGAGTGTGGTTTTAAACATAACATATAAAATGTATAAGTATATATATTTAATTAATAAAACATTAATATACATGCAGCACTATTTACAATAGCCAAGACATGGAAGGAAACCAAGTGCCCATCAACAGAAGATTAGCTTAAGAAGATGTGGCACATATATATATATATATATATATCTGTATATAGATATAGATATGGATATAGATACAATGGAATATTACTTAATTCATTAAAAAAGAATGAAATATTGCAATTTGCAGCAACATGGATGGACCGAGAGAATACAATGCTTAGTGAAATCTGAAAAATGAAACAAATGAGTGTATGTACAAAACAGGATCACAGATCTAGAGAAGAAATTTATGGTTACCAAAGGGGAGAAAGAGAGGGGGAGGGACAATTTAGGAGTATGGGATTAACAGATACAAACTACTGTACATAAAATAGAAAAGCAACAAGAATTTACTGTATAGCACAGGGAATTATACCCAATATCTTGTAATAATCTACAATGGAATATAATCTACAAAAAGGACCCAAATCACCATGCTGTACACCTGAAACTCACACAATATTGTAAATCAACTACATTTCAATAAAAAAAGAGTGAGATCAATCAATCAATTTATACAATTTATAAATTTGTAAAATATATATTTATTTATATATTATATATATTATAAAATTTTAACATATCTTCCTGGTATTTGCCTTTCTCGCTTCCATTTTTTCACTATCTGCTCACAAAACCCAAAGTCTCTCCAAGCCACCTTTTTTTTTTTTTTTTTTTTTTGAGCTACCTTTCTATATTCCAACTTGGACATGATTAGTCTGAGAGTACTGTTCCAAAACTGGGAATGAATGCAGCTATCAGAAAGGCAGCAGGGCAACAGCCAAAAATCATAAGTGAGTAGATCAAGCATTGTTTGTTTTGTGAATAGAACCATACCTGGGTTCAGTATTGTTCTAGACAGTAAGAAAGAAAGCCTTTTTCACCCAGTCTAAAGTTATGAAATGAGAAATATAAGGCTATGTTTTAACACTACGCCAGCTTTAGGGTAACACAAGCGTGTTCACATTTTGAACTGATTAAAATTCTTACAGCCGTCAAAGGGCATTTATTAAGTAGGTAAGTTCAACAGTTTATAGAGTTATTTGGTATATTCTCTTGATGTGTACAAACAGAAAAGGAACACAGTGACTAGTGCTTTTCTTTGGAAGAGCTGGAAGCATACCTCACATATCACAACAATCACATTATTCTCTGTAAACATTTTCAAAGCAGATATTTTTACCATTTTACAGATGGAAAAAATAAGATTAATTTTGCATTAAGTAATAACATCCAGATTTCTCAGATCTTGTCCAGAATTCACTGGCTTCCAGCGAAGTAGCTGCTTGAATTTAAATTTTCAGAAGAGCTATTTTTTATTGGAGGCTTACATGCATCTGCTGTTGGAGAATTTCAATAAGGCAAAATGCTCTTTGTGTACAAGCTTCATTCCGGCATACTACGGATTTTGCCATAAAGTGAGATGAAACGTGAAAAAAGTTGGACTTTATTAATTTTTATTTAAGGCAATGATAAGATTTTGGGTGTGATATATTTCAAGAAAAAATAATAAAACTAAAACCACATAAAAATCAAATACATTATAAATATTTATTATTAGAAAAAATTAGTCTGTCTACTTCTTATGACACTTCCTTAAGTTTATCAAGCTTTTGTAATTTGGTGTTCTTTACTGAGATTTGCAGATTATAAGGTTTTTAGTATATGCATACATTAAATCACAAAAAATCAGAGTTCAGCTCTTTTGAGCATGAACTGCCTGTTCTCCTTGCTTGGCCCTGCAATAAAACTTTCTCTGCTCAAAAAACAAACAAACAAAAAAACACAAAAAAAACTTAACTTCCAGAAACTATTGTATATTACAGTAGGATTCAGCCCTAAAATTTAACCAACAAAAAAAATTTCTGAGTCTGAAGTCTGATAACCTAAGATCAGCCAGTGACTCTTTCAGAAACAATCTGCCTGTGGAGAAACTCAGGAACAGTTGCTTCCTGGAATTAGTGATATATGGACTGAAATTAAAGTCGTATCTTTCACCGTGGAAATCCATGCAGCAGTTGGACCAGCGATCTTGAAGGACCCTGACAATGAAAATGCAGTATCTTAAGGGACAATTCCAGCAATGAGCCCTGAAAAAAGAAATTTACATGTTAGACTAGAAGTTCTCAGCCAGGGGGTGAACCTGTAACAGGGGACATTTAGCAATGTGTGGAGACATTTTTGATGTCACAACTTGGAAATTATTAAAAAACAATACGACAGGCCCAAAATGGTGTCATTTATGTCAAGCCCCATGTCACCAAACCGAGACTTCATTACAGTTTTGGTTCTCCTGGCAATAGAACCTTAAACCTGTCCATCAGGAATCACCTGATCGGCACTAGGGAGCTCATCCACCTGATAAACCTCTGGCATCCCCTAAAGGAAAGGAACCTTGCAATAACCAGCCTCATTTTTTGCCTAGTAGAACTTCCTTGTTCTCAGTCCCTTTGGCTTATAAAAGTATTTCATTTTACACAGCAACTTGGAGCTCCTCCCTCTCTACTAGATTGGATGCTGCTTGATGCAAATCAGTTTTTGCTCAAATAAACTGAAATTCTTTTTAGTATGCCTCAGTTTATCTCTTGACAGAGTGTACCTGGCATCTAGTGGATAGAGGTCAGGGATGTTGCTAAATGTCCTACTATGTGCAGGTAAACTCCCTACAGCACAGAAGTATCCAGCCCAAAATGTCAATATAGCAGACGTTGAGAAATTCTGAATTTAACTAGTTTTAATAGTAATAAGAAAGTTTTCTTTAAAGCATTGAGATAAACCTATTCACAGGTAAATAAAGTTATTCCTTAGAAAGAGGAGATTTCTATGGCTTCTCTGCTGGTGATTGAAAATATTATCAGATACAATACAGACATGAGGTATTTTGGAATCTTCCTCGATTGAAATGGTTCACATAAAATCAATAGACTGCCATATATTTCTTCAGCAAAGATGGGTGTGTTTGGGATCACCAGAGAATTGCACTCAGGGTCTGCAAGCATGGTGAGCCACGTACAAGTCCCACATGGCAAGGGAAGGAGAACATTTTACGGAGGAGAAAGGAAGTCAGGAGGGCTATGTAAACAAAGAGGCAGTGGCTTTTCATTGGCTGAGTCCTTGCAGGAAAGAACAGTATTTCTCCTTCCTACTGGGCTCTGCTATGGTCACAGGGGCTGAGCCCTCCCCTTTCTGGTCTCCTGGGGCTTCTGTTTATTCTTTTTTTTTTTTTTAACAAAATCAAAGGAGCCTTTGAATAGGAACAATAACATAGTGTATTACACAGCTTAGGACTGTATTTAACTAAATTCACTTAAAATTTCAGAAAAATCAAATGTTTGTGCACTTTAGTATGATTTTTCAATATAAATTGCCTTTTTTTTTTTTTTTTTTAAATTGCCTTTTTATGCCCTTGATTTCCCAGCTAATATGCTTTCAGGGGCCACAGCCTCATTAGAAAGTGCCAGGAAATTGATGTGGATTAACCAACGCTCAAAATAAAGTATACTCATTGATCAGGTTGGAAATGGTTTCTTGCAAAGTTTGGGCCCTGGGTAGATGCCACTCTGAGCACATTCTTTGATAACGTGCCTGGTGCAATATCCTACTCAAGCCACATTTGTGGGTGAAAATGGTGTTGACGATTACGGCTGCTCATAACTTGAAAGCCACACTAAGTTATTAGTACCAGACCAAATATTGCACACGTCAAGACAAAACCAGGGGACTCAAAAAGGTTGTGAGAGTTTTTGAAAACTGCTCTAAATTCATGCAGACTGAACGAAAACTGATTTTGATGCTGAGGATAATAGTAATGACATGAATAGAGATGTGAAATCCATGTAAATGACACACAGCTCAGGAATGCTGATGAGGAAAAAGCAAGATGTACTGATTTCTCTCCCCTGGGCTGAATGGATCCACCCTTGCTTTTCCTTTGTGAAGTTGTTTTTTAAGGACCAAGATAAATTGATAACTTGCTTTTTAATAAGATATTTTTTATTCACAGAAAGCTTAAGTTACTCAGTCACTTTGATCAATTACTGTTTTGCTCTTTATACATGGAGTGGGAATAATATTGTGACTTCCCCCAGATAATTCAGGGGTGAAAGGTATTACCTGAATGCGTACTATTTATCACAAAACTGAGTCCTGTAACTTGCGTGGTGATTTCATTTGGGCTTTGCTAATGGCTTTTCCATTCTTGCTGGGTCACCAGTATAAGACCATCCAAACTGGAATAACCTAGAAGGTTCCAACCACCATGGTAAATGTGCTGGCCTAGAATCCTTCTGTGGGCCCTCTGACTTGTGTTGATGCATCACCTTTCACTCCTAAGCATTTACATTCAAGATCAAGTGTTTTAAATACTCTCTTTCTGGAGTGATTTCCAAAGCTCTTTGCAGTTCTAAAATGCTGTGATTCTCTATAAATAATATTGTCTCTCTTTTTCATAGCACAGTTGCTTTCTTCTAGGAGATGCTGCCAGATAAATCACTTTCTAGCATACCATCCGTATCATGATATAAATTCACCTGCATGTCATAAATTCAGGCACAAAAATTTCAGGATAGACACCACAGGATGGAGTTATCAAAGGGGTGTGTAAAACCAGGAGATCACATGATTTTAAATGTTCAAAAAGAGTTAAGATAATGCATTTGTGATGTCTTAGTCTATTTTAGTTTATTTTTTACTGAAGTATAGTTGATTTACAATGTTGTGTAGTTTCAGGTGTACAGCAAAGTGATTCAATTATAATTACATAGATACCTATATTTTTTTGTGATGTCTTTTTAAAATTTTCCTAACGTGAGAGTTAATTTGTGAAAGAACACGTTAAGAAACCATAACCATGAAAACTGAAGTTATTTAGAAATATGCTTTCTAATGAACATATGCTCTGTCCTAGGGCAATTTAGACCATTTAGAAACTCCCCGACTGGAGGAGTACATGGTGACTGAATTTCACTGTATCTGTGTTCTTACTCAGAATCTAAAGATATTTTCATGATTTCTTGAGAGTTTAGAGAACTCTTCACCATCAAAGATGGATTTTATTCCAGTACTTGCTTTGGAGAATGGAGGGTGTTGGATATACTTCTAAATAACTTGTTTGATTAAAACTATTTCAGTTCAACAAATAAAAAAAGGAAAAGGCAAGAGAAGAAAAAAAATAAGAAAAAGCCACGTGGAAAAGTGGGGAAAAGAGCAGCAGCCACTCAGAAATATTCATTGACTGCGGAGAAATCTGCAGGGCTCTGCTTTTAATACTCAACATCTGTCTTTAAAAACATATCAATCACATGATCAGTAACAGCTGTTGCATTAGACTTTTAATCAGCCGTGATTTTCAAAAGGGAGAAAGAATGCCTTTGGATCAGTTGATGGAAAGTTATAGCTTAGAATACACCAATTTGGAACTGGCAACCAATTCTAAATTTAAAGAGACAAAACTACCAAGCACCGTAAACACTATTCGAGTACAAAGTGCTTTGTTATGACCAGCATAAATGCTCCCACAAATCTGGAAGCCTGAAGAAAACAATGCAAGTCATGCCATGTGTTTAAAATGATACCTTTAATGTGATATGAAGTGTATGAAAATAATTTAAAAACAGCTTTTGCATTCATAACAAGGCAAAAAAACATAAAAGCATGATACATTTTAATCACAATAAATACGGAACCGTATTCGGGGAGCCTATTCCTTTGTAGGTATGTGCAACTCTCACTCATGCTATTGGAAATTAATAATCCATGTGGGAGTGAGAACTTCAGGATGGCAGCAATTTTACATATATTAGGGAAGAGGTTACTCCTGCTTTGAATTAACTTCCAGCTTTCTTGGAGACGACTTATCAGGTCTGTGTCATTTACCATTCATGCTAAGATATAATGGTAACACGCTAAAACTTCTTGCATTGAAGTAGGGCATGTTTTTCCAAATTAAGGGGGAAAATATACTTACTTCCAGCACAGAATATTTCTTAGTTCATCAACCATTTGCTGCTAGAGGAGGTCACAGAGGAATCAGGGGTGTCCAATGAGATTGAAGGAGAATTAAATTTACATGTGACTCTGGCATAATAACTCTGTTACACCCCAGGAATATGTAGAATGGGAGTCATATTCATTGAGACTGTGATGGAGATAATGTCTCACTTATGATGGCTAAAATAAATTGCAACTGAGTTCCTTTTGAAGACATAGATTTCCAGTCAGAAGAGTTGGATGGCCAAATGACCTTAAATGACCAATACAATGAATTTATCTTTCCTCTGATTTACAGTAAGTCCCCTACATACAAACCTTCAAGTTGCAAACTTTCAAAGATGCAAACGTGCATTTGCATGTCCAATCACGTAAGTTAGTTCACGGGTCTGGCATACACTGTCACGTGCGTGCATCCTCTACAAGTGGTTGTGCTTTTGTGTACCTTACTGCACGGTACTGTATAGAGTACAGTAGTATAGTATCTTTATTCCAAGCCCAGAATGTCCAGAAGCAAGCGTAAAAGCAGTAGTGATGTAGCTGATACTGCTACCAGCCCCAGTATGCCAGCTGTTGTACTGTACTACTGTACTTTTCAAGGTACTGTACTGTAAGATTAAGAATGTTTTCTTTATTTTTTGTGTTTGTTTTTATGTATTATTTGTGTGAAAAGTATTATAAACCTATTACAGTACAGTAATTACATAGCTGATTGTGTTAGTTGGGTACCTAGGCTAACTTTGTTGGACTTAAGAATGCGCTGTTGGAATGGAACTCGTTCATACGTAGGGGACTTACTGTATTATAAATAAAAGGCATAGAATAATTACAGGTGTGACTATTGCACAGTACTTAATTTCTTTGTCATAGTAGGAAATTATTTCTTGTAATGATTCTAAATTATATCCTACAAGATTTATGAGGATAATCATGATGGCTAACCATCCTATCTTGCTCTAGAGCACAGCACACATTTATTACCGACACATGTGTCCATATTCCATATTAAAAAATGATGATATACAAATGTATACAAGGACATGGGCTTGCTTTCATAGAGTTCAGTCCTAGAATAAACATATGGCAATTTTGACTGGGATGCAAACAGAGATTAAGATAAAATGAAGACCTCCATCTTGGGGTGACGGGGGTCCTGGGATGAGAAGCTGAGAGAGCTTTCCTGGTGATGGGGTACAAGTGCTGGGCTCAGTGGTGTGTGCCCAGGGCATCCTCAGGAGAAGAAAGTACACACTTGGTAGCATAAGAGTTCACTGTGAGCAGCCAGGTGGCTCCAGGATGAACTCACATCCACAGAAGGAAAGAAAGAGTCAAGACATGAAACTGAACACCTAAATTGGAGCTGGAAGACGACGAGTCATCAGTGCCATGCTGTCAGATTTGTATCTCTTTTTTAATGAACATTGAGACTCCATCTGATTAAGTCATCTTCAAACTCTGAGAAGCCATAGGTTTTACCAGCAGATCCATCAGACACTGCCACGTGGGTGAAAGAAGGGGACTGAGTACCAGGATCCCAGTGCCCACTCAGAGTTCAGCCGGAGATGAACCTCATTCATCCACAAAATGTTATTAACGAAAGGGTTCTCCTGCGTAAGGAAAACTACACTAATTAAAGAAGGAAGAAGTTTACAAATCAATATATTAAGTATTTTGAAATGGGAAAACCAAGATACACAATGTCTCAGTTGGTTGGTTGGTTGGCTGGTTGGTGGGTTGGGTGGGCGGCTGGTTGGTGGGTTGGTTTTTAAAGCCACTCTGACAGTTGTCCGAAGAATGGGTTTGAAGGAGGTAGACCACTTACCAAGTCAATAAGACATAACAGAAGATAAAAATAGGCCAAGAGAAAAAGGAAGAAAAGAGGACAGGTTTTAGAGGTAAATTGGGGGCAGGCTACTTAGCACTCAGAGCCAACTGGAAGGGGAAGGGGAGATGGTTTGGAGGAGGTGGTGTACCACAGGGCTGCTCAAAGTGTGGTCAGTGACAGCATCAGTGTCACCTGGAGTCACTCCCCACCCCAGACTCCCTCAATCAGAATCACTGGGATGGAGGAAGGGGGGGGAGAGGGGAGGAGCCAAACTTCAGTGTTATCAGAAGTCTGCTGGATGATTTGTACTCGTGCCAAAGCTGTGGAAGCCCTGGTAGAGAGGATGAGCCAAAATCCCTAGGTTGGTAAGTAGAGTGGGTGGTGATTAAAAATGAGAAAGATAAGTTTGGAGTCCAAGATAATTGTTTCAGTTCTGAATATGTTGTGCTTGATATAAGTAGACAAGAGATATTTAGAAATCCAGGTCTGGAGCTCAAGGCAGGAGTTGGCTGGGTTATTGGTTAATGTAGTACATACTATTCTAAGACCTTCAACTCCTACATTTCAATGTCTTAACTTGCAGGCATTTATTTTTTGCTCATGTAAAGTCCCAAACAGGTATTTTTTTTTAATTGAAGTATAGTTTATTGACAGTATTGTATTAGTTTCAGGTGTATAACAGAGTGATTTGATATTTTTACAGATTACACTCCATATAAAGTTATTATAAAATAGGTTCTTGATCAATAGGTTGTTGAAGGCTTCTCTCTCTGACAGGTGGCTTCATCAGCCTCAGGCTGCAGAAGAGGAAGGGCATGGAGGACCATGCATGGCCGGCTGGGAAGATGTGCTGTCGCCTGCACTCCTGTTCAGATGGGAGAATGCAGTCTTTTGGTCACATCTTACTTACAAGGGAGGCAAAGAGATACATGTGTACATATAAGGGAGTCTAGCTGGGATGCCAGGAGGCAGGTTCGATGAGAAATGCGCCTGTCTTGGCCACTCCTAAAGATAGCAATTTGGAGATCAGAGGTACATGAAGTGTTCTCTTAGACACGGAAGGGGACAGGATTGCTCATGTAACATGTATTTTGTTGATAAGGTCATAAATAACATAGTAAGGCATATTGATATGCTGGTCAGCTGATGAGACATACTGCCTAATTATGAAAAATAAGTTCACAACACTTTCAGAAACAAATGTAGACATATATACAGTGGACTATTCCTCAGCCATAAAAAAGAAGGAAATAATGCCATTTGTAGCAACATGGGTGGGCCTAGAGATGATCATACTAAGTGAAGAAAGTCAGACAAAGACAAATATCACATGATATCACTTATATGTGGAATCTAAAAAAATGATACAAATGAACTTATTTACAAAACAGAAACAGACTCACAGGCTTAGAAAACAGATTTATGGTTACCAAAGGGGAAAGAGTGGGGGAGGGATTAATCAGGATTTTGAGATTAACAGATACACATTATTATATATAACATAGATAATCAACAAGGACCTAGTGTATAGCACAGGGAGCTCTACTCAGTGTTCTGTAATAACCTAAATGGGAAAAGAATCTGAAAAAAAAATACATATATGTATAACTGAATCACTTTGTGTATATCTGAAACTAACACAACACTGTAAAATCAACTGTACTCCAATATAAAATAAAAATTTTAAAAACTAAATAGGAAACTTTTAAAAAATGAATAAAATTTCACCTACATGAAAAAAAAAAGAAACAAATGGAGAAAGCTAGGAAAATAAACTAAGTAGTGATATTCAGGTTGACAGCTTTGTTTTGTATTAAGGAAGACAGCTTGTTTAGCTAGAGATTGGTCACAGTTTCTTGAAATTGAAGGAAGTACATCTAGTCTTTAAGATATTCCATTCTTATCCTAAAAAGAGAATATTGTAAAATAAGTACATACTACTTTGAATAGATATATTTCTTTGAGATATGCATTTTCATCGTATTATTTATGTTTTGGCTCTCCTACAAGTGCTTATCCTACCTGGTAGCTAGGATGGTAGATGGTTTGAAAGGTGATAGAATAAGGGCTTTGTGGTGAGCAGGGCGCTAAAGGATCTAAAATAATTCCTTTACATGGTATGCAGAGCGTTTGGCCTTTTAATTTTGATCTGTCTTTGCAGACTTACTCACTTTTGTAATTGCTGGACCACTGGTTTTTCCCTGGCATTCTCCCACCCGTCTCCCTCGGCCCCGTCAGGATTTGAGTCGGAGTGGGAGGCTTCAAGGAACTCAGAGAGCTCTGCAGAGAGCACATTTGAAAAGGACGGATCTAGACAGGAAAACAGACAGAGATGAGACATGCAGGCTGGACTTGGGAAATATGTTTGAAATGTTTCTCCATAACTTTTCCTCGTAAGCCAGGTGTCCAGAGTGGTTTATTCCACGTACATGTTGAATGTGTCTATTTGAATATATTATATTTGTTGTATTTGAAGATCACTTCCCTTGAAGCCCTCTCCCCTACAGGGGATAATAATATTACATTCAGATGTGTGTTGTAAGAGATGAAAGACATAACAACTGCCTGAGGTACAAGAACTCAATAGAGACCAAAAATTACTACTATGGTATTATTTTTTGTCTCTCAGGACATCACGAAGTGAAATCCCCAGAAGAGGGAGGCTGATTGGGGGTTTACCCTGCCCTCTGCTATGGAAACAGGCCACACAGCCAGCTGGGGGTAGGGCTGCTATGGTTATCTTCAGAGGAGGAGGGGGCTGCTGAACTGAGAGGGAGCAGTGACAGCTGTTGCCATGTGGAGGGGCCTTTAACCCCTATAAACTTTTGTGAAAGTGGTTTCCTTTGTGACAGCTTGAAATATTACACGGCTTACTTTCGTGTCGCCAGTGGATATCATGAGGTCAATCAGGTTTCCTTAGATGGTGCAGGGCCAGACTTGTGTGTGCCTTCAATACATTACCCAGGCAACCAGAGGGAGGCCACAGCTACTGAGAGGCATAGGGTATCCCAGCGACCTTTGGTCTAGAATGCACTTCCCTCCCTTGCAGAGAAAATTCTAAGCATATCTCCAATGTTGTTGCTTCTTTCCTGAAGTTAGCCCTGCTCCTTCTCCCATGCCCTCCATGGCAGAAAAAGGGCTTCCAACTCACTGTTCCTATTGGGTGTTACTCCAATTTGCAAGCATGAAAATAACCACCTTGAGCTACAGTGGGAGAAAGCATGGTTTCATAGTGTTGTAAATTTAGTGTCACCACATCTTTGTGTCTCTAACTCAAATGGGCATCTGTTCTTCCCCAAAAAAACCAGGGCAGTATAAAACCCATTCCAATGAAAGTGCGGGCCATACGAATGTGAGGGGGCAAAAGATACAAAGCAGAGAGGCAGGGCCATGCAAATAGAAAGGCCATTCCAGGGTTGATAATTAACCAGGGGCAGGCCTTTAGAAGATTAAATGGAAGAAGGTAACTCAGTTACATACAATGAGTAAATAAACTGAACGGGCAAGTCTCTGCAGAGAACCACAAGGCTCCTAAAATAAGGAACTGGCATTTCAATCCAGATTCACATGGGTCCAGAAAAGGTTAGGATCTTGCATGTCAAAGAAAAAGAAAACTCTTGACTGCACCAGAAAATGAACAGTCTCTTTAGCCACGAGTGCAAGTGGTTTTTTTTTGTTTTCTTGTTTGTTTCAGTTTTGTTACTATTGTTTTAGTTCTTCTTCAATGTCTAATAAGGAAAATAAGATTAATAGCTGATGTTTATTGAAAACTTACGATGTAACAGATACTGCGCTTGGGGCTTTATATATATATTAACTCATTTAATCACCACGCATAAAACTAAGTATGTTTATTATCGATATTTTACAGATGGTGTGACTGAGACCTGGATAGGTAAGTTACTGGCTGAAAGTGACCGAGTGAGGTTGGTGATGAGGGCTAAGCTTGAAACCTGGGCAGCACCATCACACTCTGTCCTGAGGACTTTCATAGGATCGTCTATAATACCATTTGCCATCATTGGTACCCTGGGTAGAGGAGATGCTAGGAGCAAGGACCAGAGCCAAAGATACTGCAAAGCAACGGAATCCCTGTTGGGGCAACGTCCCCAAAGGGAGAGAATTGGATGGAGCAAGAGGAGGACGAGTCAACAAGGGACCGGAGGATCTTCTAATCCCTGTGGGTGGCAGTGAAATCCGTGCTTCCTACAAGCAGGGGTTTAGGGCCCCTACGTCAGGCGTGCTACCCACAAAGCCAGAGCCCTTTGCCTCCAGGTGCATGGGTGAAAGAGAGGAAGAGTATGGAGAAGACACAATGGCTGTTAATTAAGTTGGCAGGGATGCTCTGCTCACAGGCTATTGGTAAGAAGTGTTCACATGACCCTCATTTGTATGTGAGGGGGAGAAGAACACATCAAAATTTGGCAAGACCCAACAGTCTTTAACAAACTCACTAGTGGGTTGTCACCCAGCATTTGATTTATTTTCTACCATTTCCTCCAGCCTCAATTCAGCCAAACTGGGCTTCTCTGACTCTCGTTTATGACCCCAGGATTCCACTCTACAAAGGGACTTACCACACACAGTTTTCCTTCCCCTTTTTAAGTAGCTAATCCCTCTGTATCCTTCAGAGTGTCCTTTAATCATATCTTCAGAAAAGCCTTCTTGACAGCAACAGTCAGCTCTACCCACCACCAGAGCCTCCCATCAAGCCTCTTAGATAGCCTCAACCACCAGAGGGCAGACAACAGAAGCAAGAAAAACTACAATCCTGCAGCCTGTGGACCAAAAACCACAGTTACAGAAAGACAGAGAAGATGAAAAGGCAGAGGGCTATGTACCAGATGAAGGAACAAGAAAAAACCCCAGAAAAACAACTAAATGAAGTGGAGATAGGCAACCTTCCAGAAAAAGAATTCAGAATAATGATAGTGAAGATGATCCAGGACCTCGGAATAAGAATGGAGGCAAAGATTGAGAAGATGCAAGAAATGATTAACAAAGACCTAGAAGAATTAAAGAACAAACAAACAGAGATGACCAATACAATAACTGAAATGAAAACTACACTAGAAGGAATCAATAGCAGAATAACTGAGGCAGAAGAACGGATAAGTGACCTGGAAGACAGAATGGTGGAATTCACTGCTGCGGAACAGACTAAAGAAAAAAGAATGAAAAGAAATGAAGACAGCCTAAGAGACCTCTGGGACAACATTAAACGCAACAACATTCGCATTATAGGGGTCCCAGAAGGAGAAGAGAGAGAGAAAGGACCAGAGAAAATATTTGAAGAGATTATAGTCGAAAACTTCCCTAACATGGGAAAGGAAATAGCCACCCAAGTCCAGGAAGTGCAGGGAGTCCCATACAGAATAAACCCAAGGAGAAACACGCCGAGACACATAGTAATCAAAGTGGCAAAAATTAAAGACAAAGAAAAATTACTGAAAGCAGCAAGGGAAAAACGACAAATAACATACAAGGGAACTCCCATAAGGTTAACAGCTGATTTCTCAGCAGAAACTCTGCAAGCCAGAAGGGAGTGGCATGATATACTTAAAGTGATGAAAGGGAAGAACCTACAACCAAGATTACTCTACCCGGCAAGGATCTCATTTAGATTTGATGGAGAAATCAAAAGCTTTACAGACAAGCAAAAGCTACGAGAATTCAGCACCACCAAACCAGCTCTACAACAAATGCTAAAGGAACTTCTCTAAGTGGGAAACACAAGAGAAGAAAAGGACCTACAAAAACAAACCCAAAACAATTAAGAAAATGGTCATAGGAACATACATATCGATAATTACCTTAAACGTGAATGGATTAAATGCCCCAACCAAAAGACATAGACTGGCTGAATGGATACAAAAACAAGACCCATATATATGCTGTCTACAAGAGACCCACTTCAGACCTAGGGACACATACAGACTGAAAGTGAGGGGATGGAAAAAGATATTCCATGCAAATGGAAATCAAAAGAAAGCTGGAGTAGCTATACTCATATCAGATAAAATAGACTTTAAAATAAAGCATGTTACAAGAGACAAGGAAGGACACTACATAATGATCCAGGGATCAATCCAAGAAGAAGATATAACAATTATAAATATATATGCACCCAACATAGGAGCACCTCAATACATAAGGCAACTGCTAACAGCTATAAAAGAGGAAATCGACAGTAACACAATAATAGTGGGGGACTTTAACACCTCACTTACACCAATGGACAGATCATCCAAAATGAAAATAAATAAGGAAACAGAAGCTTTAAATGACACAATAGACCAGATAGATTTAATTGATATATATAGGACATTCCATCCAAAAACGGCAGATTACACGTTCTTCTCAAGTGCGCACGGAACATTCTCCAGGATAGATCACATCTTGGGTCACAAATCAAGCCTCAGTAAATTTAAGAAAATTGAAATCATATCAAGCATCTTTTCTGACCACAACGCTATGAGATTAGAAATGAATTACAGGGGAAAAAACGTAAAAAAGACAAACACATGGAGGCTAAACAATACGTTACTAAATAACCAAGAGATCACTGAAGAAATCAAACAGGAAATAAAAAAATACCTAGAGAAAAATGACAATGAAAACACGACGACCCAAAACCTATGGGATGCAGCAAAAGCGGTTCTAAGAGGGAAGTTTATAGCTATACAAGCCTACCTAAAGAAACAAGAAAAATCTCAAGTAAACAATCTAACCTTACACCTAAAGAAACTAGAGAAAGAAGAACAAACAAAACCCAAAGTTAGCAGAAGGAAAGAAATCATAAAGATCAGAGCAGAAATAAATGAAATAGAAACAAAGAAAACAATAGCAAAGATCAATAAAACTAAAAGTTGGTTCTTTGAGAAGATAAACAAAATTGATAAGCCATTAGCCAGACTCATCAAGAAAAAGAGGGAGAGGACTCAAATCAATAAAATCAGAAATGAAAAAGGAGAAGTTACAACAGACACCGCAGAAATACAAAACATCCTAAGAGACTACTACAAGCAACTTTATGCCAATAAAATGGACAACCTGGAAGAAATGGACAAATTCTTAGAAAGGTATAACCTTCCAAGACTGAATCAGGAAGAAACAGAAAATATGAACAGACCAATCACAAGTAATGAAATTGAAACTGTGATTAAAAATCTTCCAACAAACAAAAGTCCAGGACCAGATGGCTTCACAGGTGAATTCTATCAAACATTTAGAGAGGAGCTAACACCCATCCTTCTCAAACTCTTCCAAAAAATTGCAGAAGAAGGAACACTCCCAAACTCATTCTATGAGGCCACCATCACCCTGATACCAAAACCAGACAAAGACACTACAAAAAAAGAAAATTACAGACCAATATCACTGATGAATATAGATGCAAAAATCCTCAACAAAATACTAGCAAACAGAATCCAACAACACATTAAAAGGATCATACACCACGATCAAGTGGGATTTATCCCAGGGATGCAAGGATTCTTCAATATACGCAAATCAATCAATGTGATACACCATATTAACAAATTGAAGAATAAAAACCATATGATCATCTCAATAGATGCAGAAAAAGCTTTTGACAAAATTCAACACCCATTTATGATAAAAACTCTCCAGAAAGTGGGCATAGAGGGACCCTACCTCAACATAATAAAGGCCATATATGACAAACCCATAGCAAACATCATTCTCAATGGTGAAAAACTGAAAGCATTTCCTCTAAGATCAGGAACGAGACAAGGATGTCCACTCTCACCACTATTATTCAACATAGTTCTCGAAGTCCTAGCCACAGCAATCAGAGAAGAAAAAGAAATAAAAGGAATACAAATTGGAAAAGAAGAAGTAAAACTGTCACTGTTTGCGGATGACATGATACTATACATAGAGAATCCTAAAACTGCCACCAGAAAACTGCTAGAGCTAATTAATGAATATGGTAAAGTTGCAGGTTACAAAATTAATGCACAGAAATCTCTTGCTTTCCTCTACACTAATGATGAAAAATCTGAAAGAGAAATTATGGAAACACTCCCATTTACCATTGCAACAAAAAGAATAAAATACCTAGGAATAAACCTACCTAGGGAGACAAAAGACCTGTATGCAGAAAACTATAAGACACTGATGAAAGAAATTAAAGATGATACCAACAGATGGAGAGATATACCATGTTCTTGGATTGGAAGAATCAACATTGTGAAAATGAGTATACTACCCAAAGCAATCTACAGATTCAATGCAATCCCTATCAAATTACCAATGGCATTTTTTACGGAGCTAGAACAAATCATCTTAAAATTTGTATGGAGACACAAAACACCCCGAATAGCCAAAGCAGTCTTGAGGCAAAAAAAATGGAGCTGGAGGAATCAGACTCCCTGACTTCAGACTATACTACAAAGCTACAGTAATCAAGACAATATGGTACTGGCACAAAAACAGAAACGTAGATCAATGGAACAAGATAGAAAGCCCAGAGATTAACCCACGCACCTTTGGTCAACTAATCTATGACAAAGGAGGCAAAGATATACAATGGAGAAAAGACAGTCTCTTCAATAAGTGGTGCTGGGAAAACTGGACAGCTACATGTAAAAGAATGAAATTAGAATACTCCCTAACACCATACACAAAAATAAACTCAAAATGGATTAGAGACCTAAATATAAGACTGGACACTATAAAACTCTTAGAGGAAAACATAGGAAGAACACTCTTTGACATAAATCACAGCAAGATCTTTTTTCATCCACCTCCTAGAGTAATGGAAATAAAAACAAAAATAAACAAGTGGGACCTAATGAAACTTCAAAGCTTTTGCACAGCAAAGGAAACCATAAACAAGACGAAAAGACAACCCTCAGAATGGGAGAAAATATTTGCAAATGAATCAACGGACAAAGGATTAATCTCCAAAATATATAAACAGCTCATTCAGCTCAATATCAAAGAAACAAACACCCCAATCCAAAAATGGGGAAAAGACCTAAATAGACATTTCTCCAAAGAAGACATACAGACGGCCACGAAGCACATGAAAAGATGCTCAACATCACTAATTATTAGAGAAATGCAAATCAAAACTACAATGAGGTATCACCTCACTCCTGTTAGAATGGGCATCATCAGAAAATCTACAAACAACAAATGCTGGAGAGGGTGTGGAGAAAAGGGAACCCTCTTGCACTGTTGGTGGGAATGTAAATTGATACAGCCACTATGGAGAACAATATGGAGGTTCCTTAAAAAACTAAAAATAGAATTACCATATGACCCAGCAATCCCACTACTGGGCATATACCCAGGGAAAACCGTAATTCAAAAAGACACATGCACCCGAATGTTCATTGCAGCACTATTTACAATAGCCAGGTTATGGAAGCAACCTAAATGCCCATCAACAGACGAATGGATGAAGAAGATGTGGTACATATATACAATGGAATATTACTCAGCCATAAAAAGGAACGAAATTGAGTCATTTGTTGAGATTTGGATGGATCTAGAGAGTGTCATACAGAGTGAAGTAAGTCAGAAAGAGAAAAACAAATATCGTATATTAATGCATGTATGTGGAACCTAGAAAAATGCTACAGATGAGCCAGTTTGCAGGGCAGAAGTTGAGACACAGATGTAGAGAATGGACATATGGACACCAAGGGGGGAAAACTGCGGTGAGGTGGGGATGGTGGTGTGCTGAATTGGGCGATTGGGATTGACATGTATACACTGATGTGTATAAAACTGATGCCTAATAAGAACCTGCAGTATAAAAAAACAAACAAAACAACTAATACTAAACTTTCATTGGGTTATTTGTATGGAAATATGTTAATGTAAATGTTTCGGACATTACATGAAATTTCTAAAAATCTTATATTAGTATTTGTATGGAAATATGTATGGAAATATGTTAATATAAATGTTTCAGACATTACAGGAAACTTCTAAAAATCTTATATGTTCTGGTATAATGTTATAAGTAATAATCCTAGTTATTACTTTAAAATGTATATCTCAGAAATAACTAATTTTCTTGTCAACTGCATTATTATGAACTTTCATCAAATCTTTAACCATGGTCATTTTTAAGTCTTTTGTCATTTACAGACAGTTCTGGGTGTACTCTGATGATTTTGCAAATATGTTCCTATAAAAGGGTTTCATCTTCAAGAAATTCATGGAAAAGACTCTGACAAGTACAGGTTTCTGGTAACTGACTGTACTGCTGAACTGAATGAATAAGCATTTTCAGAACTCTAATGAAAAACTGATGAACTCATAAAAGTGCTAACAAAAGATCAAGATAAAAAAAAAATTAATTACATGGGACTGAGTGAACTGATGAGGATGAGTATAATTTTTGTGACTTTCTGTCTGAATTAAAAAAAAAAATCCCACAAGGACTCAGAGGCAAAGAATATACAAATCAATTTTCACTGCAAAGTAAAGGAGCTGTTACAGTGGAGGATTACTGGACTGAATGTCAATATTATGACATAGTATGAGTGTGTTTCATGTTTGGTAATTGCAATCATTGTTGCTTTTGTTGTGGTCATCCATGTACAATGCTTGGTGTCAGTCTATTTATCTCTTGTAAAAATAAAATACAGTGTGTGTGTGTGGAAAAAAAAAAAAAAAGAAAAGAAAAGCCTTCTTGGGCATCCTTAGCTAGATCAAATCCTGGGTCAAGCTCTCATGGCAACCTTTACTATTTTTTGTTGTAGTATTGATGTTTTATTTTGTGATTGACTCATTTTTATTTTCTGCCCTCCCTCATAGACTGCCATTTGAATAGCGGCTCTCTTTTGGTTCATTGTTTTATGTCCCAAGATTTACAATAGCAGATACTCAGTAAATGCTAGTTGACTGACCGGCTGGCTGGGTGGCTGAATAAATAAATATCCAATATTTTTGATAGAAATTCTCTATCACGAGAAGAATTTGGAGACTGGAAAACTGCTTGTTGAGAATAGAGGCGTTGGTATTTGAACTCAATGGATTATTCATTTATTCACCCAGTACATATGTATTGAGTGTCAGTTATGTACCAGGGACCATTAGGTAGCAGACACCAATCTAGGACTTAGTGATACTTTCCATGAGTTGCCGTAATTGCCCTCATTTATCTTTGCACACTCCACCTTCTGCCTGAGCACTCCTTCACTCTACCTTTTATCTTCCTAATCCCTAAACATCCTAAGAGTCCCAGCTTAAACAAGTTTCATCCAGGTCAATTTCCATGGCCCCCAAAGTCTGTGTTAAAGGCATAGTCACTATTCATCACTTATCACCGAAACATCATGGAGATTCTAGGATGGCCGACAAGAGATGTAGCAGATGACTTCTGGTCGCCCAATATCCATTCTTCTCCACTTATGCATGGCAGACTTTTAGCTGACCCAGAGCTGCCAGGTTAAAGACTATATTTCCCATTCCTCTTACAACCAGTTGAAGTATGTGTCTCCCCTCTCATCTAAGGCATTTGAGCAGATAGATGTATGATCTTTTCAGGCCTTTTCCTCATATACGATTGTCCATGAACTTTCCTGTTCTTTCCCCATGAGTTCTCCTTTACATTGGCTGGAATATGGCAAACACTGGAACAGACATGTTGGGTCTGTAAGTGTTAAGGATAGCCTGATCGGTCGATAGACTGGTACAGGAAAGAAATAAACATTTTGTTATTTGTTTTTCTATACTTCAGGGTCTCTTTGTTATAGAAGCTTAGCCTGTACCCTAGTAGTACAGCAGAGTTCACACTTATATAGTTTATTTTATATCCCCAGCTGTTTCACTGGATCTGGCATATAGTAGGCACTTAATAATTATTTATTGAATAAATGAATGAGTAATTTGGTATTACCAAAAGAAGTGGTATGATGATTCAGGCTGGGGAATGGCCAATAACGTGGTGATGTCTGAACCAAGAAATAATGATTAAGTTTGGTTATTTCCTGAAAAGATAGACATATAACCTGGAAATTAAATATACACATAGAGATACAGATGTATAGATAGATACAGATATATAGATATAACTTATATGTACCTATATGTATAAATTTCCCTAGAGGATATCAGTTGATTATTTAAATGTTGAGAGGTAAGTGGGAATAATTGAAATGTATAGGTCCAAAGTGGGAGCAAAACACAGGGTTTAGCAAGTTGCTGAAGTTTTAATGTTTCGTTATCTTTTTCTTTTTAATATGTAAACTCGTATTTGAGTAAACTCAATCTGCAAATCTTGAGAGTAAACAATGAGGTTCCTTTCTTCTGTAGATAATTTGGGTTTCCTTTGCCCTATCTGAGGCTCTTGGCTTCACCCTGAGTTCTGTATTTACCTTCCCAGCTTGTCAGCGGGACCTTGGACCTTGTCTTAGACTCCCTAACCTAGGGCCACATTTGGGCATTATCACATGCCATCAAAACAATGTCAATTTCCTTCATTCAGCTTCCTTCCATTTTTATTTAGATTTAGTTCATTTTTCAATTGTCCTCTATTACTCACTTCTGAGCCCCGTAATCTTTTCATGCATATGCAGGCTTATCCAAGATCTGGTTAACTGTAGCAGGAAGGACCTCCACAATATATTACTCTTCAGGTTACTTTTGACCCTCTAAATATAGATTATTCATTCTCATCACTTTTTTTTTTCTTTATCGTTAATGGCATTATTCTCTCTGATGGTGGTCACTACTATCTCTGTGATGTTCATTCATGTACCAATCAATCCATTTATTCGTTGGACAGAAATCTTAACATGATTATTCAGATCTGGGCAGGGGATTGCTGCAATGTGATGAAAATTAGGGTAAAAATATTCACAGTTCCCTGTAGATGCCAAGCATTCAGAAAAATCCTTACTCTTCCTGGAGAGGTCAGGAAAGGAAATCTTCCCTGAAGTGGAATGATTTTACCTGAAGTGAAAGCCATTAGGACTCTTAAGAGCTGGGCTTAGAAGTGCCTGAACCTCACCTCCACCACAAGGTATTGGTAGAAGCCAGTCACAAGGTCAGCAAAGGGCAAATACCCTCCACCTCTCAGTGTGAGCAGTGGTGTGTGCTCGGTGCAGAGGGTGGGTAGTGCCCCATCATCACCAACTATTTACCACAGACAGCATACCCTAGAAATCCAGAAATTTATCTCCCGGTATTTCAGAAAAATGTGCTTGAATATTCATTCTCCTCCATTACCCTCTTTATTAACCATGTTCTTGTGTCTATTGGATCCCATTGTCTACTTTCTATAACTATTATTTTTTCCTATTACTTAAATTATTTTAAAGTATAGGTTTTTTAACTTTTGTTTTTCTTTCTTGCAATCTTCCTCTCTGTTCCTAATTAGATTGTCAACTTCTTTTCTATTTTGCTTTTTCATGGCTTTATTTCCCTCCTTTACTTACTTTCTGACATCTGCCAATTAAACATTTTAAATGTCATTTTCTTCTTTAAGCCCTACTTTAACTTACTTTAAACAGTAGTTCTAATAAACTTTTCATATATCCTTTTGGGTTATTGGGGAATATCTTGGAACATAGAATCCACCTATTTCTTAGTGGAGATACTTTTCACATCTGTGTTCGTCAACGACCACTTTCTTTTGCCATTCCTTTTTTCTCTTTTGGGGGTAATGTTTATGTGCACATTCTGTGCAGTTTCCTCTTTGAGTATTTGAATGAACCATCAATTTTTTTTTTAAAGCTTCAACCATTCTTTTCAATTTATTTGATATAAAGGAAAACATCTGGTTTAGGGTATGTGTTCAGAATACAGACTATCTGTGAAGCAGGCATGATGCTGGTACCTAGGAAAGACAGAATCTCTTTTTTCTTTGCTGGAACTGCCATTAGGAGGTTGCTGGCAGCTTTTAGTTTGGAGAGGCTGAGAAAGCTCTCAGAATTTCTGGAACCGATTCCTTTTGTTTTTGGAAAATTACCAGCTCTAGATACACATTTAGGCAAAACATTTCTCACCCTCTTCAAGGGCATGGTTCTGGCTGAAGACACACACTTACATCACTGGACAGAATACTTGGCATCTTAATCTGCAGCATCAGCATTCAGATTTATGGTGACTTCACTGCAATGGCCAAGGACGATGGGTGGGGACTTGTTTTATATTTATATAACTAAAGAGCCAATCCTGAACCATCAATTTTTGGAAGAAAGTTGTGAGAGAGGAGTCAAGGCATCAGGAAATTGACTCTGCTCTTAGTAGAATGTTCTCTAATTCAAGGCTTTATGCCCGTGTAACATATTTAAAGCCAAGTGTTTGTCAAAGTGGGCGTAGCAAAGTGTACCCCAATCAGAGGTCTCCCTGCCCACCAGCATTTCATTCATACCCTTTTTGTTTTCCTTATTAACAAAAAGGCTAATTATCTTCTCCCATGTTTAGAAGCCATCTATTTTCTGTTCACTACTGAATAAAACCTGCCCAACTTTTTAATTATTTTTTTATTTTTTATAGAATGTATAAATACACATGTTTGTATGAGTGTGTATTTGCATATTCATTCTACGTTGTTCATATACGTTACATGTATACACTTCAAGCTTGTGACTTGTCTTTTCACTCTTAACACGGTACATTTCAATGAACAGAAGATCTTACTTTGAAAGTAATGAAATGTATGAATTTTTTCCTACATTTCCTACACCATCCTATGTGGATGGTGCTGTTTGTATCTTGTTAAAAAATCCTTCTCTTTCCTACGTATGCAAATTATTCTCGTATTTGTTTATTTAAACGTTTAAGTTTTTTTCCTTTTGGTTTTAAATCTCTAAACTAAATGGAATTAGCATGTGTGTGAGATATGGGATGGGAATGTAATTTCATTCTTTTTCGTATCACTAATCAGATGCCTCTGTAGTTTGTCCCCTATTCTGATTGCCGGGTCCACCTTGAATTACGTTCCCTATATGCTCACAGGTCTGTTCTATTGGTCTATTCCTGGTGTGGCCACACTCTGTTAAATTGAGTATTTTTATATCTGGTGGTATAGGTTGTCTTGGTGTCTCCTGAGTATCCACCTCCCTTGCTGTGGTCCTTCTCCCTTTTCTCCTCAACTCATGCCTCTCATCTGTCTCCCTCTTCTCCCCCTCCCACCACATCTTCTTTTTCCTTCTCTTTCCTCCCCAAAGTTCTTTCTCCTTATTTCTCCCTCTCCCTCTTTCCCCAGCCTCTGTCCTCTTTATTCCCATCTTCTCGTTCCATTAATTTATTCTTGAAATAAAGAAGAACTCATCTGCCTCCCAAAGAAACTTGCCTCTCAAAGAACTGAGGATGGGAGATAAAAACATGAGTGGGATTTAAATTGAGGGAGAAATTACTTCCAAGAGGAATAAATCCAAAAGGAGGATGTAAACAGGGGTCCAGAAATGATTCTTAGAGTAGATAGCATTTGAGTTGAGACTTAATGTGACAGCGACCTTTTACAGTGCTGTCTCTGGAGTCAAGTCCTTCCAAGTAGGCGGAACACACTAAAATAAGTTCCAGGAACATAAAGAGTAGATGGTAGTGAGCATGCAGTGAGTAGAGCAGGTCAGCTCGTGCATAGGGTAAGGTGCAGATCGTGGAGGGGGTGGGTCTCAGGTCAGCAAGGGAGAGTGACCTTTCCTTGTTAGCCATGGGAAAATCAGAGAGATAATGTTATGATCAGAGATGCACTATAAGAAAGTTATCTGACAGCAATGTGTTGGATAAACCAAAGATGAGAGCATTCGGAGTCCAGTCCGGGAGACCCTGAGCTTGTATTAAAATAGTCTAATCAAAAGGTAGGAAGGGCTTATACTAGGGCCTTGGCTGCAGGTATCAAAATAATGGACACCTGCCAGACCCTTTGAAAAATGGAATCAATCAGTTTTTGTGATCATGGGCCCTGGAAGGGATGAAAGACAACACTGAAGCCTTGATCCCAGGACACTGGGCAGTTATCAATTCCGTTTACCAGGACTAGATGGGAGTTTCCAAAAAGTGAATGAAAATGTGTGTCTGGTCCCTCAAAGGAGGAGCTGATGCCATACTTTTTGGTCTGGAAGCTATCTATATAAACAAGATACAAATAACACCATCCACAAAAGAAAAAATGCATACATTTCTTTATATTAAAAGTAAGAACTTCTGGGACTTCCCTGCTGGTCCAGTGGTTAAGACGCCATGCTTCCACTGCAGGGGGCATGGGTTTGATCCCTGGTTGTCGGGGAGCTAAGTTTCCACATGTAAGAACTTCTGTTCATCGAAATATATGTATGATGCTAAGAGTAAAACTATATTGTAGAGGAAGCTAAGGAGAAATTTACCGCATCATTGAATGCAGTCAAAATTGGAGTCATCACCCTACAATTAGGAACAAGCCTGCAGAGCCTTTTGTCCTTGGGGAAACTAGTGTCCTTCTAGATCCAAGGCTCGATGCCAGGGCAGGGCATCGAGGAAGGGGCAGTGGGCTGCCCATGTCTCTAGTCCTGGGTTGACGGGAAATTGGGAGGATCACTGTGTCTAGTGTCACCTATTACAGAAGTCAATTCACAGGAGGACTAAAAAGAATCACTAAATTTGATAATCCAGAGTTTATCATTAAACATGGAAAGACTAGTGTCAGGCGTCTCTTTGGGGATAAACGTTAGATTTCAAAGGTGAAGATTTCAAAAGATTTGAAAAGTGAGTATGGAATGAGGCAATGTAGCATCTGATGTACATGACTCTTTTGAGAGTTTGAAGTTGATACAGAGGCAGCTAGGATGGGACGAGCTGGGGGAATGGCAATATAGATCATCGTTTTGAGAACGGGGGGGAAACGTGTTTGTAGGTCAGATGATCAGCAGACGAAACGAATTTGAAGCAGAGGCTGGTAAAGTTGAGGAGGAGGTGTGAGGTCGTGGAACCAAGAACACAGGTGGGGCCTCGTGTAACAAAGGAGGTGGGAGAAGGAGACCCAGCGGAGGAAGGCCTGAAGGAGGAAGACACAGATGGACCCCGAGTTTGGAAGAAGCTGGCCAAGGAGACACATGGAATTATCTTGCTCTCAGTGAAGCAGAAAGAAGAGTCATCTGCAGAAATAGTGAGGGGCGGAGTGGGCTTGACCACTGAGAATCACAGAGGATGGCAAACAATAGTTTGCAAAATGTGACGGAGATTTAGTCACCCTCCTGTGGCAGAACCCACAAGAACCTGCTTATTTCTCCTTTCTTCCTGTCGTTGTTGTCTTGTTATTGTTTTGTTTTTGCATAGTTTCAGATTTACTCTCCTAATAATATTAGCACTGGATAGCTGAGGGAAAGATTTTCGTTTTCGGCCTGCTTATAAAATACATTAATAGGCAAAGATAGAAATCAAAGCCATCTTTTTTTTTTTTTTATGTGAAATTACAGAGTACATGTTTAAAAAACAAGTTTTCCTTTAACTCCAGACGCAGACCTAAATCTTAAGGGGTATAAAAAAATGTTTCACATGGGAAGCTGGATTTTTAAGCTAATGAATGCAACTCTATTTTTGATACTATGCTGTGTGTTTATATAAAATAGAGGAGCATTTTAGGCCAATTAGTGGCTTGCAAACCCTATACTTTTTCCAGCAAGGGGTAAGCTTGACGAACTTGAGAAGTTAATACAGAAAAGTGTTGGCAGTGAAATCGTGCGGTCGGGTTGATTCGAGGCAACAAAGCTTGAGCATAAATTAGTTTTTATTTGTTAAAAGAAAAACAAACTCTGTTTGTTTTTGTAATACAGTTTGTTAGTTCTTTTAATTTGGGGGAAAATTTGGGGAATTCCAGTTCTCAGAGAAAGTGAGAGGCTCGGGCCAGGGTGAGCCAGGCCCCAGCTCCCAGGCCTGTGTAAACAGCCACATGCATCTCCCTAAATATACCTCGGTCAGAGGCAGCAGGGCGGGCCTGTTATGCCTGGACCTCGGCTGAACCGAGAGAGCCAGCCAGGCAATGACTGTGGTGGGGGCCACACTGGATTATTCAGACCACCAAAGGGAGCCCCTGGCATGGCCCCTGTCCCCCATCCGTCTTACGTAGTGGCTGTGGAAACCCAGATTTAGGGAATGATGTTGCACGATAGAATCTGGAGATCCTGGAGTCCTTTCCCTTCATTTTGCAGGTAAGAAAAGTCAAGATGAGACTTGTAGTTTGTCATGATCAAAGCAGATCCGTGCAACTCGAGACAGACTCAGTTCCCAAGTCCAAGGCTCTTTGACGTAAACTGTGCCATTAGCAGCCTTCTTTGTGTGGTCGGCCACGTGAGGACGGGAGGGGTTCTTCGAGCCTGGATCTAGAAAATACGATATACGTGAAAATCAGATGACTTGTAGCCCAGCTAATGGTAAACCTCTATACATTCAGAATCCGTGTCATCGTTGAGCCCTTCACCCAGGCCTCAGCTGCAACTCCCAGCTAAAACGAAGCTACCCCAACCCTAACCTTATCCTTAACCTTAACCCTAATCTTGCGGAAACTTTATGTGATTGTTGCTGCATCTTACTTACTTTTATGAGTTGGTAAAAAATCTCAGGATTTGTGGTGTAAGAGTTTCTTTAGAAGAAGTCTGCAGCTAGGGTTAGTTCAATGTTGTTGTTGGTTTTTTGTTTTTTTTTTTCCTTAGGGCTCACAAAGCACTCTCACATTTACAAAGCCCTTGAGACTCATGACAATACTGTAAAGTGATGTGGTGGAAATTGCTAGTGGTTCCCAAAGTCTATTTTCTTTTTTCTACAACAGTAGAATTCCTGTGTTAATTAGTCAGGGTCCTCCAGAGAAACAGAACCCATCGGATATAGAGAAAGACATATAAGAAGAGATTTATTATAGGAATTGCTTCACAAGGTTATGGAGGCCAAGACGCCCCACGGTCTGCTGTCTGCGGGCTGGAGACCCAGGAGAGCTGCTGGTGTAATTCAGGCCAAGTCCGAAGGCATGAGAACCAGGAGTTCTGATATCTGAGGGCAGGAAAAGATGGACCTCCCAGCTCAAGAAGAGAGAGGGAAAGAATTCACCTTTCCCTTACCTTTTGTTCCATCTGGGCCCTCCATATACTGGGCAAAGCCACCCACACTGGTGAGGGAAGATCTCTTTACTCAGTCTACTGAATCAAATGCTAATCTCTTCCAGAAACACCCTCACAGACACCCCCAGAAATAATGTTTTATTGGCTATCTGGTATTCCTTAGCCTAGTCAAGTTGACACATAAAATGAACCAACACAATCCCTGATTTTTATGCTGATACAAAAGAAAGGCCACACATCCCAGGCTTCCTTGCCACTAGCTGTGAGAAAGGCCACACATCCCAGGCTTCCTTGCCGCTAGCTGTGAGAAAGGCCACACATCCCAGGCTTCCTTGCCGCTAGCTGTGAGAAAGGCCACACATCCCAGGCTTCCTTGCCGCTAGCTGTGAGAAAGGCCACACATCCCAGGCTTCCTTGCCGCTAGCTGTGAGAAAGGCCACACATCCCAGGCTTCCTTGCTGTTAATTGTGAGAAAGGCCACACATCCCAGGCTTCCTTGCCGCTAGCTGTGGCCCTATAGCTAAGTTCTGGCCAATGGGATGAGAGGGGAGGTAATAAAATGCAGGCAGACAATGTGTGCTACTTCTGTGTTATGCCATGGAAAGGCAATGGCAGTAAAACAACTACACTCCAACAAAAATTAATTTAAAAAAAGGGCCATGGCAAACCCTTTCTCCCTTTCCACTTCCCACGAGAATATACCTAGACTAGTATTGAGGTGGAGAAACCTTGTTCTAGGTAATTCAGATAAATCAGTAAAGAATAAATGCAAACGATTGTGATTTTTATAAATGTTAATGATTGTGTGACCTTGGGTACATTATGTAAGCATTTGAAGTTTGTTTCCTCAATTTAAATTTGAGAGACAAATAGTTGCTTTGAGGAATATAACGCCGATTAGAGGGGCGGTGTATAAAGTGCCCATCACGGTGTCATTGTTATGGTCAACAGCAAGCTGAGCCTGGTTTTGGGGGCTGCAGAGGGGGAAGAACTGGATATGGAAGGTGGAGAAGCTAGTGAGGGAGGGGGTGGGATTCAGAGACCGTGGTCGGCATCATCGCAAGGCCTTCCTCTCCTTTGTGAGACCACTGCGGGGGTTTCCTTAGTGAACAGACAGGACCCTGTGGTTAGTGCTGGAACTCTTTGTCCTGAATTCACAGTAACAGGAAGAGTGACTCAGTCTCCAGCCTCAAAGGATGGAGAGGCTGAGTCTGGTTTGGAACTTCCTCCCTTAAGTCAGGATTGGTCTGGGAACTACAATAATAAAGCCGAGTGTTGGGATGATTCATAGACATCAGTGGGCCCAGCGAAGGCAGGGTGGGTGGGAGTGAGGCAAAGGCAAAGAGAGGATTCTGGCAACAGCAATTTTTATTAGCCTGGTGGTTTGAGCTAAGTTTTAAAAGCCAATGGACCCAAGCGTGAATCCCAGGTCTGCTAGTTTATTGGTACCAATTTCCACATCCTTAAAGGGGATAATAGCTACTTGTTGAGGACTGTTAATAGCCATCATCGACTGAGTTCCAATTATGTGTCAGTCACTCTTGTAACTATTTTTTGCACATTATTTGGGTAATCTTCCCAACAACCCTTGGGAGGTAAGAACTCTCGTGATTTCCGGTTTACAGATGAGAAAACTGGGGCTTGAAGATGTCAGAAAATGGACCCACCTTCAAACTCTACTGCTGGGTTGCTTTGCCATTTAGAATTAAATGAGAAAACCTAACATGCTAGCGTAGTGCCTGGGTTATTGCCTTGAATAAATGGTAATTTTTAAATATTATCCCAATTTTAGAGATGAAAAAATTGAAGCTAAGAATGGCATGGTAACTCTCCCCAAATCGTACACCGTGTTGGTAGAACTGGGCTCAGACTTTCAGCCCTAAAGGATTTTCTACCCCTGCATCTGCCTTGGCACCAAAAGGGCTGTTTGAAAGCAGCCTGGTCACCCAGGATGGAGTGGAAAGTTCACCCAGCTCTCAGAGGTCAAGAGGATGCCCCGGCTCTTAAGAACATGGCCTCATGCTTCCCAGAGAGGATGTTTTCTTTGTTGGATGCATCTTGAAACAGCAGCCAAGAGCAGCCTCTTGCCTGCCCCTCCTTTCCAGGGACTGCTGGAGACACATGGTCTCTCGCTCACTTCTGTTTATGGAGTTTCTCAGCCAAGAGAAAAACCATTAGGTGTCTAGTTGCAAGTAGAAAGCATCCAAGAAGCTGCCTATTCCAGTGGAAGTTCCTGCCAAGAACCTTAAATAAACTTGGTGGAGGGAAGATGTCTAAACCCATTCTGTACGCGGTATATTTTGTTTGTTAGATTAATACGTAGGACTTGATTTCATCTAATTAATTAGTTTGGGATCTAAAAGCAGAGGAAAACGGTGGGCTTTTTTTCTTCCCACTTCTGATTCTCTTTGTGGGTTTCTTTTGGGCAAAGAAGCGAGTCAATACATTACTGAGGATAAAAGAAAAATCTCTCTGAAGAGTTAAGCAACTCTTTATTTATACTTTTAGCCAAAGGTGAGAGGTAAAGTCAACAATTTCTCTATGATCAGTGGCTATGCCCAGCAGTAGTATGGATAGAAAGGAAGACTTGAGCATGTAAGAGGAAAAAGTCAATACAGTTAAAAACTATAATGAAACATGTAAGATGCTTTGCCTCCATCTTTTTTTTTTAAAAAAGTCTATTGTGTCTCTACAATACTTTCAGAAGGAAACTGAATTGTTTTACCCTCTTTTAAAATATATACATATAATAAGGTAGAATCCCCTTATGTTTTACATGACAATGAATTTCATGCCACTTGACTGATGCCCCACCACAGGGTGCATTAATATAAATGACTCTCACTAAGCAGGCTGACACTTCTCGCCCTGCAAAGTGCCCCCTTAAAGATAAGAGGATGGGCAGGAGTCAGATCAGCCCTAGTTCCTCACAGCTGAGATAGGGGAGAGTTGGCCAGGAAGTAGAGGAGAGCGGGATTTGACACCTTACCTTTATACAAAATTTCTTTTCTCAGAATACAATGCACACTAGAGAGAGAGCAGACCTCCTCTCTACACGTTTATTGAAATGCTCCTGGAATAATTTTTGGAAGAACCTGGGTCGAGTTCAAGGCAGATGTTGAGATTTTCTGCAAAACCAGAAAGTAGTAAGAGATCATTCTGTAAGGAAGGGTCAGATAGACCAAAAGGAGATGCCCCAAGAAGACAAGGCAACAGTAAAAATTTAAAGAAAGAGGCAAACACAAAAGAATTAGACAGTTGGATATCTAAAGAGTGAGATGTTAGTATATGTCGTCAAGACAAAAGCAGTGGACAGTTATCTGAGTGGAAAGCAGGAAAGATTCAGGAGGGCTAATAAAACCCTAAATTAAGCAGCAGAAAAGTTACAAACACAGAAGCAGTGAAAGGTCCAAAATCCAAGCTGTGAAACCAGTAGGTCCCAAGTGCCAGTCACGAATAATGCATCAAGGAAACTTACAGTACTTACAGCTGATAAAACGAATCCCCTTCTCCTGGGACAGCAGAAGTTTAAAACAGAGAAAATGCATCTGTATAAAAAGCAAGGTCATTTTGCCTCTTGGCACAAAGCTGCAGAAAAAGGGAGAATGCTTGTGAAAGAAAAAAAGAAAGAAGGAAAGAGACCGTTCAAGACAACCGTCTCCCTCTCTGGGGCACGTTTTTCCTGGTGGCAACCTCCTCTCCGCCAGTCCTGGGCAAAATAAACAGTCCTCAGCACACAGAGTGGAGAAGCCAGAGGCTCTAAAACAGAGGATCTGCATCGTTGGGGTCTATAAATCAGAGGCCACAGATATGCAATAGTGAGTCTGAAGTCAATACAGGTCATTAGGACAGATGGACGGATCCTGCTCTGCAGACCACCGACGCTTGACCCACGTGACAAGTGACCACGTGGTCAAGGAGTCCCGTCTCTGGTCAGGTCGAGCTTCCCAGCGTGTTCATCTCATGAGCTCAGAGTGAATCGAAGTATTAAAAGGCAACTGTGATGAATAGTAAACCGAAGAAGTTGTAGTCTGCACAGGCTTCCTATCCCTGCAGATGACCAGCCTCTAGGTTCTGTGGCCTCAGGACCCTGTGAGGACAATGGGGGTCAATGTCAAGGCATGCCAAGGTGTCCACCTCACCTGGTTGGGAAGCTCTACCTTAGGGGATGGTTTGAGATCTCCTGAGATAATTACCCTCAGAGGTAGATGACCACACAGTGAAAGCAATGGATCTAAACACATGTCAAAATTAAGTAAAGAGCCCTGGAAACTACTGTATAGAGACTGAGACCAGCACAGAGTAAGGTGATGTTTCAAGTGAAAAGTATAACAGAGGGAAAGAAGTCATTGTTTCCCTGAGTAGTACAAAGACCTTCCTCCTGCCCCTCCTCCCCCTCCTCCCTCTCCCCCTCCCCTCCCCCTCCTCCCCTACCCCTCTCCTTCCCCCTCCCCCTCATCCTCTTCAGCGGTGGAAGTTACAGTGTATAAATGTAAAGAAACAGAGGCAGATGAAGCAAAGAGCAAGCTAGCAGACCAGCAGCAACAGTTTCCTGGGACAGAAGCAGGACCAGTATCTGTAGCACAGAGATGGTGTAAAGCTCAGGCTGCTGGGGTGTTTTCTCAGGCCAGAGCCATGTTTTAAAAATAACTAAATTTGAGTGCTTTTAGGGGTATGCATTTTCCATGTTTTTGAAACTGCCACCCTTAATATTTTATCAACCTTTTTCATTCCTTCTTGTTATTTTCCTAACCTCTGAAGGTATTAGAGTTTGCAAACTCCAGCTCTTGAGGAGTGCTGGGAAGATCTTGAGGCCAGCATTTTTAGAGGCATAACCTCCTAAGATGATCAGCCCAGCCACGATAAGCTTGGGCCCAAGGGAAGGAATGTACAAAATCAAGACCACAACTAGCATGGAGACAGAAACAATTCCTGGGAAAGAAATACTGTTACTAAGAGCTACCATACAGTTTCAAATTTTTTAGGATTAAAACACACACAGATTTATGCATACGTATTTTCTAAAAACTATACTTTCTAAATTATCTTTATTGGACATGTTGCTCGTTTACCATGTTATTTTGTTCTCCTCAATGACAAATTCTTTTGTTTCAAAAGGTGTCCAAAGAGGATGTTCAAGTTGAAATACCTAACTTACATGAACTTAACCTACCACCTGATAAAGGTCTAACAAAGTCATAGCCAAAGTAGGCAGAAAAGACCCTTGACTGAGTCTTCCAAGTAGCCAAAATGCATTGCACAGAAGGGCTTCTGTGCACATGTTTCTGTATCTGTGAGATACTAAGCCTTTTGCAACATTGTTCTGATTTGGGGCAAAGAAAAATATGACCAACCTGGAGCTCCTTTTCTGCTTTTTGCCTAGAAGGAGCTGGTGTTGATGTGGGATAGATGAAAGGATATGCTTGGAAAGACTAAAGGTTTGGGATCTACCATTGGAAGCTCTGACCCCCAAAGAGAACTCCATTCCCAGGGGTTCCTGCTGTCAGAGCAGTGAGATAGGAGTGGATTTCTGTAATGGGTGAGTGGAGATGTCAGGCTGGACCACTTTGGGGAGATTGTATGGAAGACAGTCTAGAAAAAAAATCCTCCTCCACAGAAATAATATGATTGACTTACCTAGTAGTGCCATTCTTAAGTAAATGTGGGTGAACTCAATGATGTAAAATATCAGCACACACATGGAAACTTGTAAAGCAGGCGTGTCTGAATGCACCATCGAGTTTACTGACATAACACGCATATAAATTTTAGCATTTAGAAGCCATCCACCCCTCACCACCCCAGCCTCAAGCAGAATAAAACCATTGCAAATGTTTTAGCACAACCTGGTGGTCATTCTACGGTGTAAAATGAGATGAGGAAAATAATTCAAGTACATCCATGTAAAAACACCTCAGTGTGACAAAAATTATCCCAGAGAAAATACAAACCATTCCCATGAAATTTACTGTTTGGCATTACCTAATAATAAAATGTGAGTCTACATCAGTAAAATAAAACATACAATTTCTCAAATTTGTTTTTATTCTGTGCTCATTCAGAGAGGAAATATAGGTTTTGGATGAAAAAGTGTCCTGAATTGAAAATGGATTCTTCACAGACTGTTTTTTCTTTTACTCAGAGAGTTATTTCCATAGAATTAATTTTAAAAAATATTTTTAAAGTTAATAATTTGGTCTTCATCAAAAAAATAAGAAGTTGGAGTTTAAAAATAAGTTAATGATTTTTTTAATAGAGAGAATGTCTTAGGAAGTCCAAATTTAAACACTGAATATTGATATTTTGTTTCACTAATAAATGAACATTCCTCTTAGAGTGATTAAAAAAAGGATAAAGTAATTGTATAACTTATTGGCCTGGTTTTCTCACCCTAGCATAGAAAGCCCATCATTTACATTGTATATGTTTATAAGTTGTTTTTTTTTTTGGCGCGTTACATGATGTCTTTATTTTTACATGTTGATCTGGCAAAATTTTGTATATTGACATTTGAGTTTTTTTTAATTTTCATTTTATATTGGAGTATAGTTAACAATGTTGTGTTAGTTTCAGGTGTACAGCAAAGTGATTCAGTTATACATATTCATGTATCTATTGTTTTTCAAACTCTTTTCCCAGTTAGGTTGTTACAGAGTATTGAGCAGAATTCCCTGTGCTATACAGTAGGTCCTTGTTGGTTATCTATTTTAAATAAGCTTTATCAAAACATTTTCTAGTTCGCATAAAGCAAGGGCTAGAAGGGCTGATTTGACTGAGATACAGATCGGGCTACCAGCTCAAAGAAGATTTATTTTCCAGGGAGCATTTAGGGACTTATTTCCTCTGAGACTTTAGATTATAAGTTATTGGGGTCAGAACTGTTTAAGTCTAAGAATTTTAAATCTTCATTAAGATTTTTTTATAGTTTTTGAAGAAAGTTTTTATCAAGCGAATATATAAACAAAGCAAAGAATTTCCGTATTGCATTTATTATGAACCCATAGCCATGTGTCTCTGGTGATCTTTACATTTTCTTTAATGATGGTATGATTTTTAAAGGGTTAAATACCACTTTTATTTCTAAATTAAGGAATTAGTATTACTTTTTGAGTCAGTGATCTGTTAAGAATTATTATTGAAATATGACTATTTTGATAATTGAAATATGACTATTTTACTGAAACTGGAATGGAATATTTACTTAGCTCTCTGTAATAGGCCCAGTGATGAAGAGCTACACACAATGGAAAAAAATGTAAAAGCTTTTTTAATACTACAAAAAAAATATACTTTCCATTGGTAAAACTTAGTTATTTGGGAGGTTATTTGCATTTGTATAATTTATACCCATTCATGTGTATAAATGCTTCATTTATTAAAAATACAGATTCTCATGAAAAAAATTCACCAATGTTTTAAACGCCTATTCAGTAATAAAATCACTTCACCGAGACCCTGTAAAATGTATGACACATTGCATTATCTGTACTATATATTTCACTGCAAGGATAATAGCTGTTTTGTTAAAGTGGAATTGCTAAACATGCACCCCAATGAAAGTTAATCACATGTTTATTTTTGCACATGTCTGATGGAAAAAAAAAAACCCAGAACCCTCCAATTATGACTTCTGGGGCATTGTTTTTCATTAGCTGCTTCAAAGCAATCCCCATTTCTTATCTTCAAACTTGGTAGGTACAGGGTGAAATTCATTTTAGGTGAAGTAAGAAAATCAGGGAGAGAGGGTCTAGAACTGGATGTTTCCCTCCAATAGAACAATGTCCAACCGAGAGGCCCCAGAAAGGGCCATGCTGAGTATATTTAGATTCCTGCAGTCCCTCCTCTGAGTTCGTCTCTGAATTCCCCTCACTGAGCCCTCCCCTTCCTGCCCAATGGCGGGAAGGCCTCCCCAGGCTCAGTGCCGCATGAGCAGCTAGCTCTGCTCTCTGCCTGGGTTTGTGGCAGACCACAGAGACCCCCCGCCACAAATCTGCTTCCTTCCAGTTCATAACACTTTCATTAAAATGTCCCCAGAGACTACCATGTGTCAGGTGCTTGAAATACAAGAGACAAGCTCACTGGGGCATGAGCTCTGTCAAGGTGAGCCCTGATGAAAGCAACACACAGGGGTGAAAGGACACCGTGGAGGGGATGGCCGACATCACCCATGGGGGAGGAGAGTTCCCGAAACTGGGGAGAATAGCACAACTTTTGTTCTTCAAGGTGGGTGACTTGGAGGAGAAAACATGGTAATGAAGTTAAGGATTATCTATTTCACCATCAAGTCAATATTTTACTTGAGGTTGATATAAATTTATACAGGCAGACCTCTGAGATATTGTGGCTTCAGTTCCAAACCACTGCCATAAAGCAAATATGCCAATAAAGGGAGTCACATGCATGTTTTTGGTTTCCCAGTGCATATAAAATTTGTTTACACTATACTGTAGTCTATTAAGGGTGCAACAGCGTTATGTCTGAAAACATGTACATTTCTTAATTTAAAAATACATTGATAAAAAATGCTATCATCTGACAACCCACTGTTGCCACAAACCTTCCATTTGTAAACAATGTGGTATTTGCAAAGTGTAATAAAGCAAAGCACAATAAAACAAAGTACATCTGTACATAAGAAAAGTAAAAGATGACTGACAGCATTTAAAACACTTAGTGAGCACTCCAATGTTCTCGCTACTGCAAGTTTCTACAGAAAAGGTACATAAATAGATTCAGACATAGTTCTTCATTTTGAGGAGTTAGGTTTCCTGAAAGAGACACTTGTATAAAAGTTATGATGGGAAATGACACATAAAAACTGTGCAGTGAGAGTAAGATGAGGGGGTGATAAACTCTAGCTGAAGTAATAAGAAGATACTTACAGATTTAGTGATATTTGGGATGTGTCTTAAAAGCATAGAAGTTCACCAATCATTGAAAAGAACTTATTAGGTCACCAAGAAAGGACAAAAGGCTAGAGTTGGGCAAAGGAAACATAGATAAAAACAGACGATATTAGGAATAGGACAAAATGGTAATTAATACGCTCGGAGAACTTTTCCCATCATAAAGTATCAACATGAGGTGATTAGAAATGAAGATCCTGAGAATAAATTAATTAATAAGAATTCTTGTGAATAAAATTATATTTTAGGGGAATAATCAATGTAAGATAGAAAATGAAGACTCTCAGAGAAGAGACCAAAAAGACAATGAGATTTTTTTTTAATAGCAAAGTAAATAAAAGAAAATTAGAGAATTTGCAAATTCAATACAAAAAGAAGGTAATTGTCACCCCTGCCTTCCCCCCGCCCCTCCACAAACAAAGAAGAATAAGATGAGGGAGGATGGGGAAGAGAGAGACAGAGAGAAACTGAGAATTAAAGAGAGAATGAAAAGGAGGAAGGGAGGAAATCAACAAAGACATAATTTAGGGAAATGTCCCCAGACAGAAAAATATTAGTTTCCATATGAATGGGCCTCTCAAGTGACTAAAACAGTGACATTAAAAAGCAAACAAACAAAATAAAACCTGCCCACATCATGGCACCTTATTGTGAATAATTGATCCTAAAATATCTCAGGAAGGAAAACAAGAAACCTCTGAAACCAGGTTATCAGGAACCAAGTGGCATCAGACTTCCCAGAAGCAACAGCCAATGCTGGGAAACAAAAGGACAATGCCTTTAAAAATCTGAAGGAATCTAATGGATTTAGAAGTTTGAACAAGCATCCCTAAAAGAAACCAAATATATGGAAGAGAAATTCAAAGACACAATAAATGAAAAAAATCATGAAAAAGTAAAATCTAAATATAAAAGTTGAAAGTGCAGAGAGCCCAGAAATAAGCCCACACATATATGGTCAATTAATTTATGACGAAGGAACCAAGAATATGCAATGTGGAAAGAACAGTCCGTTCAATAAATGGTGTTGGGAGAACTGGACAGCCACATGCAAAAGAGTGAAACTGGATGACTGTTGTATGCCATACACAAAAATTAACTCAAAATGGATTAGAGACTTGAATTGATGTCTGATCTGTCTTAACAATGATTTGTTTTTTAATTTGACACAAAAAGCAAAGGCAACAAAAGTAAAAATAAACAAGTGAGACTACACCAAACTAAAAGCTTCTGCACAGCAAAGAAAACCATCAACAAAATGAAAAGGCAACCTACTGAAAAAGGGAAAATATTTGCAAATCATATATATGATAAGATGATAATATCCAAAATATATAAAGAACTCATGCAACTCAATAGCAAAATATCAGTCAGACTAAAGAATGGGCAGAGAACCTGAATAGACATTTTCCGAAGAAGACATACAGGTGGCCAACAGGTACATGAAAAGATGCTCAACATCACTAATCATCAGGGAAATGCAAATCAAACCCACAATGAGATATGACCTCATACCTATTATAACGGCTATTATCAAAAAAACCCAGAAATACCAAGGGTTGGTGAGGATGTGAAGAAAAGGGAACCCTCATGCATTGCTGGTGGTAAAGCAAACTGGTGTAGCCACTATGGGAAACAGTATACAGGTTCCTCATAAAATTAAAAATAGAACTAAAATATGACCTAGCAATTCCACTTCTGGTTATTTATCCAAAGGAAATGAAAAGTAACTCAGAAAGATATATGCACCCCCCCATGTTTATTGCAGCATTAGTTACAACAGCCAAGATATGGAAACACCCAAAGTGTCCTCCAATGGATGAATGGATAAAAAAAAATATAGTATATGGATACAATGGGATATTATTCAGCCATAAAAAAGGAATTCTGCCACTGTGACAACATGGATTGATCTATAGGATATTACGCTAAGTGAAATAAGCCAAATGGAGAAAGACAAATACCATATGATCTCATATGTGGAATCTGAAACAAACAAGCAACAACAAAACAAAACAAAACAAAACCCTAAGTCATAGATACAGAGAACAGATTGGTAGTTTCTAGAGGTGGTTGGGGGTGAGAAGGGTGAAGTGGGTGAAGGGGATCAAAAAGCACAAACTTCCAGCTATAAGATAAATAAGTCCTGGGATGTAATGTACAGCATGGTGACTATAGTTAACAATACTATATTGTCTTTGAAAGTTGCTTAGAGAGTAGAACTTAAAAGTTCTCATCACAAGAAAAAAGATTATATTGTACACCTGAGACTAGCATATTGCTATATGACACTTATTTCTCAATTAAAAGATAAAGAAAAGAAAATGGTACACACTGTGTCCCAGGAAGACTTCATACAGAAAGATTAACACCATGATTAGGTGGGATGAGTTTTTGAATTTCAAAGTTCAAGAAAGAATCGTGAAATCATCCAGGAAGAAAATACAATTGGATACTAAAAAGAAAAAATAGGTTTTGGTTGGCTCCAACATTCCACAGCAACAATCAATGGCAGAATTCAGTGAAACAGAGTCTATAAAATTATTTGGGATCAAAAATGTGACTCCTAAATTTTCTACCTCCTGCTTGCTGTCTTTCTAGTATACAGCTAACTTTGGACAGTCTCAAGGATCAGGTCAGAGGGAAATAGCATCATAAAGAATATCTGATAAGACCCACTTGACAATGAAATCAAGCCAGTTAAAGATTAATCAAAGTAAGAAATTCAGGAGTGGGAAAGCCCTCAAAAGGACTCTAGACCCTTACTCAATTTAGATGCAGGTCTAATGCAGTTCTTGCTGGCTTGATATTGTGAAATTAGCAATACAAATAGGAAAAACACTGAGAGGTGGAGAGAGACAAAGTTGAAGAAAGTGTGGATATGAGAACTCATTATCTTGAAAAGCAGGAAGACAAAGAACAGTAAGCAGTGTTAAAACATTTTGAAGGTTTTATGATCCTTCTTTGCCTTAAGTTAACATGAAGTTATTTAAATTAATATATGCAGTAAAAAAAAAAGATAATTTAGGTATAGGTTAAAAATTTTTTCAACTCATTAAAATTCCATTTTTTCACTAAATTTAACTGGATTAAACATAATCCTTTGTTTAAAAAATAAAAAATCTATATTTTGATTTATATTTTCAAATCTTTATGTTTTTCTAAATTGTTCTACATTTTTTCTAATGTAAAGATAATCCTTATTTATTTTGGCATCCTCCCCTCCTTCCCTTTCTCCTTCCCTCTCTTGGTAACTTCTATATATATGGAGAAATGACTAGCATAATATTCACCAAAATATAATGTTCACTTTGAAAGTACTTTTGGGGACTTTTAAAAATTTAACTGTTTTTCAACTAGGTAACGGATCCACAGTTTAAAATTCAAACAGTTATGCTAAGACATACAAGATCCTACCCGTGTTACCATCCACCACCAGCCCCAACAGGTAAGTACATAACATTCCATTGAAAGGGAGCACCTTAGGTTATTCCAGAAGCCTATAGATAGACACTTGGGTTGTTTCTAATAATTTCCAGTTTCATAGGAAAATGCAATAATTTGTACACGTGACATCTTGTAACTGTATAACTATTTCTGGAAGGAAATCTGGAGATGTGGGGTTTCTAGGCAGAAATGGAAATGCATCTGTAAATTTGGTAGATGTTGCCACGTTGCCCACAGTAGGGCTGGTGAAATCGTGAGGGTCCTCAGTCCCCAGACCTCCTGTGTATCTCCCATTAAGAGCGGTTATGTCAATGTTGTCTTGATTTGCATCTTTCTCATATGAGTGAGATTGTGCATCTCCTGTGTTTAGGCCTTTCGTAGTTCTTGTTCTGTGAACTCTTATTCTCCTTTGACCAATTTTCGATTGGATTTGGGGTGATTTTAATTTTTATTGGTGCTTTTCTGTATTGCTTGCTTTTCTATAATAAGAATGTGTCAATTTTATAAAACAAAACTTACTGTAAAAAAGCATAAGACCACAGAGGAAGAGTTTGGCTTGGTAAAGTGTAGAAAAACCCTTTCTGAGATAGGATAGGAGCGGGAGAGTGAGTAAGGTAAGGATAGAAATATATTTTTAAATGCATAAGAAGAAATTTAGGTGAGTGGCTTCTATTTTTGTTTCTTTTTTTAGTAAATGAGTCAATGGCATTTGATGGAAGTAGTAGCCATGGAGATGTCCAAGTTGGGAAGAGCACCAAGGAGGCTGGTAAAGGAAAATAATCCACTCACCATATTGTGGTCCTGAATCAAGTTTGGAATCACACATAATTAATGATGCCAATAGGTAAATTTTGTTTTTTTTTTAAATTGAAGTATAGTTGGTTTACAATGTTGTGTTAGTTTCAGGTGCACAGCAAAGTGATTTGGTGATATATAGGTATATATATATTCCTTTTCAGATTCTTTTCCATTATAGACTATTACAAAATATTGAGTATAGTTCCATGTGCTATACAGTAGGTCCTTGCTGGTTATCTATTTGATATATATTAGTGTGTATATGTTAATCCCAAACTCCTAATTTATCACCCCCCCCTTTCCTCTATGTCTGTGGGTCTATTTCTGTTTTGTATGTAAGTTCATTTGTATCATTTTTTAGGTTCCACATTTAAGTGATATCATATGTATTTGTCTTTCTCTGTCTGGCTTACTTCACTTAGTATGATAATCTCTAGAGCCATCCATGTTACTGCAAATGGCATTATTTCACTCTTTTTTATGGCTGAGTAATATTCCATTGTATATATGTACCACATCTTCTTTATTCATTCCCATGTCAATGGACATTTAGGTTGTTGCTTCCATGTCTTGGCTATTGTAAATAGTGCTGCAATGAACATTGGGGTGTATGTATCTTTTCGGATTATGGTTTTCTCTGGACATGCCCAGAAGTGAGATTGCAGGATCATGTGGTAACTCTATTTTTAACTTTTAAGAAACATCCATACTGCTCTCCATAGTGGCTGTACCAATTTGCATCGCTAATTATTAGAGAAATGCAAATCAGAACTACAATGAGGCACCACCTCACACCAGTCAGAATAGCCATAATCACAAAGTCTACAGATAATAAATACTGGAGAGGGTGTGGAGAGAAAGGAACCCTCCTATGCTGTTGGTGGTAAGTTTTTAAAAATAATATTAGTTCCAAGCAGAGAAGCTACAGGTGTGGAAGTGGGAACAGAGATAAGAGGAATCTGACCAATGCAGACTTAATTGTCGGTAGGGCAGGAGGGCTGGTGGCCAAGGTGGTGGCAGGAACTGGGGATGCTACAGACAAGTATGTGAAGTGAGTGCCCAAAAAGGAGAAAAGAATCAAGACGGGAAGGAGGACTAGAGTTCTCCATGGGGTAACTAGAAATTCCAGACCATACCCAGTTATCTTTTCTTTTTGTTTCCTTTTGTAAAAATTCATATCAAAGCATGTCTTTCACTTGTAATAATTTCAGCTGCTACATAAAACACAAATCTCAGATAATATTCCCAGAAAGATATCTTATATGTAAATCTCCATATGTAAATATGTAAATTTAGAATCACGTTAAATAATGAATTGCCTCCAAAGTGCATCATCTTGCAATGATAAATAAAATTAATCTCTTCCTTTAACATTGTATAAATGTAGTGTTGATTTTATTTCTCAAATTCACATGTTCTCTGAAAGACTGCAGGGCATTGAATGAAACCATACTATAAAATCTGTAGGGAGAAACAGTGGATTTTAGTAATTTGACTAAACTTGTCATCGATTTGACTGATTTTGACTTTTTTTAACTTCCTGCATTTAAATTGTGAATAAATATTTTGCTACCTCTTGCAAGAACAAATAGAGTTTATTTACCACTGACTCTCATCAAAGAGAAATTTGACTTCCATGATTTAATGCTACTTTAAACAAAGAGAAAACTGCCAAAGCCTGTTTTATTTACAAAAATAACTTGTTTTGTTTAAGAAGTCACTTTATAAAAGTAAAACTGACTGTGAGCTCAGATGAGAAACATTAGTTTGTCTGAGGGGAAACCCACATACTTGCACACACACTGAAAAATCCTAAACTAAAGTATACTGCATTTATATCACTGATATGTATTTTCTCTCATAATTCACGACTCTAGCTATTGAAAAAAAGTGCTCCTTGGATGTTGAACTAACCGTTATCCCTTATGGTGTACTTGTGTCCTCCAAGATGGATGCAGAGTTCTTTAGGATTATTAGACATTGCAAGATAGTGTGGGAGAAACGTCAAGATGAAGATTCTAGGTCCTAGGACAAAGATCTGATGGATTATTAAGACTTGTAACCTAATCAGAGTGCGTCCGCTGGAAAAGAATAGTGTAAGGGAGAGAAAAACACATGTTTTTAAAAGATGATGTAAAAATAACCATTGCTAAAATGTTCCACAGAGCGTTACCTTAAATAGCTAGCTAACTGTTCTTTGCTATTATCTATGAAGACCCACTGCAATGTATGAGAAACGATGGGAGATTTATCTTCCAAGTCAATTCAGAGTAACTCAAAGCAGATACTAGATGGCCAATGAGCAAGTTTAGCTTTTATTTCTGTTAATTATGATGAAATTATCCAAACTTTTAGTTTTAAATCTTCTGCATAGTCTTTGTTTTCCATCCCTGTCTTTAGGCTGTCAATGCAATGAAAGCAAATAATTATTAAATATAAATGGAAACCCCTTTATAAAGGGATTTACTACATGTCAATTTCTTATAAATGTAATAATTCAATTCTCCCCTTTGTATTCTATAACATAACATATGACAAAAGTCATGCAATGTAATTCATGAGGGATAATTTAGTCTGAACTAAGGAAAAATCTCAATTATGGATTACCAGGAAAAATTCTCAGTGCACGGTTATCTAACATCTTGAGGAAACCCCTTCATCGAGCCTGTGTTAACCAACGGCGGACAAGTTCTGTGGGTAACTCAACTCCATCCCATCTTTCATCCCAAATATTGACAACTTTCATCCCCACCTCACAGAGTGTGCATGGTAAGATTACACAATACATAAAAATTCAAGAGCATCTTTTTATTCTTTGACAGGTCATCAGCCTCTACTGGTGGGATTTGCCTGTTATACCTAAGAGTTACCATTGAGTCCAACAAGTTCTCCTTTCCTGGAAAATTAAATATAATATCCCAGAGGTCCCACTTTTACTAAGGTAAAAAGGTGCATATGAGTCAAGAAAGCCCTGGTTTTTCTAGAGAGAAATAACTGTGTTCTTTTACATAGGAAGTCCACTTCCAGGTCCCTGGCATCCTAAGTTTGGGGACAGCTAAATCAGAACTGAGCTCCCTTGGACTCACTCACTAGAGAAAGAGAATGAGTCATACTCTCCATAAATGTGGTTTGCATTTTATGGTGCCCTGTTAACGTGTTTCAAAATCTGATTGATGGGTACTCGGACAAACATACTGAAATGTGATCTAAACAGTAAGAACATGTTCTGATTACCAAACTGAGAGACAATGGAACAATGACATTTGTGATTTATTGTTGGGTTTTATTTCCTGGCACTCACTTTGGTAATGAGGTGATCTTTGTTTATATGCATTATGGGAACAATCCTTCCCCAGGGATGTTTAAGAGTGTGTTTATTTTTGTATAATAACTTCAGTGTTGTGAGTTCAGCTAAGCTTACTGCATCATACAGCGTTGTTGAGAGTGTATATTACACGTGGTTTTGTTTTTGTTTTTGTTTTTGTTTTAATCACGGGATAAAGAAAAGACAGAAAATAAGTTTAGACTGATTTTTCCACTAATTTTTCAAAACACATGAACAAAGTTTATACTCAGGAAGGCAGAAAAGCAGAAGGTTATAAACACAACCTATGGTGCCAGGAAGAGCTGGTTCAAATCCTGAGTCTGTCACTTACCAGATGTGTTGGAAGATGCCAGGCACCAAACTTTTCCAAGACTCACTTCCTCATCTATAAAATAGAGATATAAGAGTAAAAAATTTGTCTTGAGAAACAAATGCAGATAAAATAAATAAAATGCCTGGTATGAATTATGCCTCAATAAATGTTAGTTATTATAGTAATAGTATTTTTATTTATTAAGAAATGATACAGGGACTTCCCTGGTGGCTCAAGTGGTTAAGAATCCACTGACACGGGTTTGAGCCCCGGTCCAGGAAGATCCCACATGCTGCGGAGCAACTTAGCCCGTGCGCCACAACTACTGAGCCTGTGCTCTAGAGCCCGCGAGCCACAACTCCCGAAGCCCACATGCCTAGAGCCCGTGCTCCATAACAAGAGAAGCCACCACAGTGAGAAGCCCGTGCACTGCAATGAAGAGTAGACCCCGGTCGCCACAACTAGAGAAAGCTCCCGCGCAGCAACGAAGACCCAATGCAGCCAAAAATAAATAAATAAATTTATTAAAAAAAAAGAAAAAAGAAAATAAAGAAATGATACAGGTTGTATACCCTTTGATTGGGTTAGTACCGATCCAAGAAAATGTAAAGAGAAATGTAAAGAGGTTTACAAAAGAACGATTACAGAAAATGGACCTTTAGCAGAATAAATCTTTTCACCCGAAATAGGAAATGAAAAAATCCCAATTTTGAACTTGTCTCTTTGAAGAAACTTCAGATCCTTCCAATTGTAAAATCTGTATGAGAGAACGAAAGCACAGCCTTTTCTACTCATTTGAACAGATATTCTTTTAAGTTGTTCATTTTGAAGGTCTTCATATCAAGAAACATGTTGCAATTAGCCAAGGCAATTACCACCCACTTACTTAGACCTAATATAGTGCTATGAGAACATTTTATAACAAATCTCCAGTGTAAATTAAAAATTAAGATCAGTCCTAGTTAGTTATAAGAAATAATAAACTTCATATTCAGTGTTTTAGCAGGAAAAGAGCAAAAATAGATATGGAAATATCACTGTATAAGTATTAGAGTTCTGAGTAAAAGCTAAAAGCTTGCATTTTAAAAATTATCATTGCAAAGACATTTTGCTAATCACTTCATACAGTTTTACCATTGCAGAGAGATATTAAAATGTATATTTTTTTCTGCAAATATTCATTTGTCATAAGTAAAATATTAATGTATTGGGAGCTGAATTTTGAGAATACTAAGTATTTATATCTTTTATTCCCAATAAATTCTGGTACCAGAAATAAAGTAAACAAACTCTAAAAGAAACATAACATAGTCTCTTTCTGTCTAATAAATATATAATGGAATCCAAGCCTTATCCCTAAAATGGACCAAGCTTTATTAAGTTGGAACTTTTTGCTTAATTTTTATGACTAGGTCTTGGCATTACTAATGGCAGTGCCAAGCTTTATAAATTGAATTTTTTATATAACATGACAGATTCCCTAGGAATGCAAACTGTAGTCATAGACATGGGTCTATAATTCACATATTATTTTATTTTTTAAGATAAAAATCATAGACATATGATTCCACTTTCTAACGCAATGGGCCCCAACTTCTGAGTGATACATATTCTCACAGAGTAATGGACCTTCTGACTGGCCTCTCCTCCAGCACTTCCTTTACTACAACTTCTCACGTGCAGAAGAAAAAAATGTTTCTAGCTTGCTCCTGTTAAACAGATAGAAATTACCATTGCTCTATTATCTAAGTATTTATTTTGTGTCTTCTCAAAAGGATAAACTCCAGTGGCAAATACACATTTAAATCACACAACATCCACATTTGAAGATGTCATTTGCAGCTGAAACCTCTAAATAAAAACTTTACTTGTAGATTATTTAAAATTTAGAACTTTTAAAGGTGGGGAGAGGGATAAATTAGGAGTTGGGGACTAACATATACACACTACTCTATATAAAATAGATAAACAAGGACTTACTGTATAGTACAGGGAACTATACTCAATATCTTGTAATAACCTATAAGGGAAAAGAATCTGAAAAAGATATATATATATATATATATATATATATATATATATATATTTGCTGTACACACGTGAAACTAACACAACATTGTAAATCCACTATATTTAAATAAAAATTTTTTAAAACTTTAGAACTTTTGCTCTTTGCATTTTGAAGCAGTTCACAGGAAAAAATAGACACATATGACGCTAGTCTACTGAATTTGAGAACTCTAAATTTTAACTACATTGTCTAGTAAATGGCGACTGATCAAGTTTCCGTTGGAGAAACTGATGCACATTGTTTGAATGAGTAATGAGAGAAATGAAAGCAAGTTTTCTTTCTTTCTGGAGCTCGTAGCTCATGACTCCCAATCCCCCTTTTTATCATTAGTAAGTAAAGAGATATAAGTAAACAATGTAAATTAGAAACTATTGCTTCATTCTAAAATTCACTTATTTTAATATGTTAATGGCAAGGTACTATACAATAATGTAAAGACTTATTGCTAATTTTGTGTGTATAATAAAAGAATTAGAAGGATGAACACAAGACGAATGTGAGTTGAATGGAAAACAATTGATGACGTATTGTTGAGATATTTAAACTCAATCAGGATAGTGAAGATCTAGAGAACCAAGCCAACTTAGAGGCAGTGTGTGACTAATGTAATAAACTGAAGCAAATTCAATAAAAGTTTTGTTTATTACCTTTTCTTGAATTTTTTTTAGATCCCAAACAATTATTAGACTATAGATCTTTAAAAAAATAAAACCTATAGAGTTGTTCTACAAATGTTAATTGATAAGCCTATATTTCAATATCTGCTTACATAATTCATATATGAACATGTGAACACTTATGTACAAGAAAAGATAATGATTGAATTTCATTGTTGTTATCAATTCCTGGTAAAAGCAGTATAAACATTTGAGGAATTCAAAGTAAATGCACTTCAGTGAAAGGCAAGGACAAATTTTACCATGAAAATTATTCATATGCAATATTATATATCTCATATCAATGTCTTATTCCATAAAAATAGCTACGTTAGGCTTTGTATGTAAATATTTAGAACAAATACATTTGCATGACTCCATTTTTGTCCTAAGGATTGAATACAAATTGCATTTGTTTAAAGATGTTTATTTAAGTTCAATTTTAACAAACATATAATTTTGGGTGAAAAGTATCAAGCAATGAATTTCACATATTATATAGAGAATAATCCATGTTGCAAAATCATAAACACCATATGAAGATAACAAGATAGGCTTTCTTGAAATTTTAAATTAGATTAAATAAGCTTGAAAGATTGTACTAAATGTTAACATATGGAATATAAGATTTCCAAATGTTAATTTAGTTAACTTTCTTATAGTAACTATACACACCTACTATTTTATGTCTATTTCTAGAAGTAACATAGTAAACTATAAGATATATTTCAGTAGAACAAGGAGGCCATCTTGAGGTCATTCTAGAAATGTACATGTTATTCTTACACAGAGCCCACACACAGTTTATGATTTAAAAAAATACAACCTTTGAGCAGTTAATATTTCCCGTATAAAATGTTGTTTCTTAAAAAAAAAAAAAAAACCCAAAAGGCAAAGTTTCTCAAGAGCATTTAGATTTACTTGAAAGCATCCTTTCTCTCTCTCTCTCTGCCTCTTTGTTTCTGTCTGTCTGTCTGCCTCACACACACACACACACATGCACACACACACAAAGACTACAAAGAAGTTGTTTTTTGCTGAATGATGGATAAAATTTAAAATAAAACTGTACAAAATGCTTCAGCAAAACTGTCTTAAATATTTTTCTACAGTTGTAAAATAGAAGCTTCCCACAAATATTGGTCCATGCATTTCATTAATCCATTGTATATCTATTTTGCCTTTCTAGTTCTAGAAAAATAGAAATAACATGTTTTATGAAACACTTCATTAATCCATTGTATATCTATTTTGCCTTTCTAGTTCTAGAAAAATAGAAATAACATGTTTAATGTGAGGTTTTGAGTTGCCCCATGTTTGCCTTCTCCTATGCACTTTGAGTTAAAACTGGGCTCGCTGGACCATTGGCGGAATGTTCTGGCCCCTCAGGGCCACTTGCGGGTTTGGAACTTTCATCCTCTTTATTTCCTTCAGGGGTCTTATCCAGGGCACCAGGTGGGCTCACACAGTTGGCATCCTGCTTTGCTTTGTCCACTTCATTATCAAATTCAATTTTATCTTCTTGTTGGTTGTTTTTCTTCACCTGCCCATTCTGGGCAGGGCAGGTGCTAGCAATGACGTCATACAAGAATTGGTATTGCTCCTAATAAAGGGAAGAAGGAAGGAATTACATAAAAGAGGTTTATGTCATTATTTTTACATCAGATGAAATTTAGCAAGACTTAATCCTTTACTTGGGGAAGACCTGCGTATCAGAAAATAATTCTCATGTGTTTTCATAAAAAGAACATTTTAAATGGTTCACCCTCCTTACAGTTCTAAAGGACTCACTGCAGGGCAATCTTCAGAATTTACCTTGTAGCCACACCAAACTGGTGCTCGGCCCCCTCGCATGCCGTGTGGGGTGTCTCATTCCTAAGCTTTTGCAAAGGAAGCCATTTTTGGTGCCCACCGTCTTGGTTCATGCCTACGTATCATTTAGCATCAGATCAGGAGTCACCGGCTTCAGGAAGCCAATCTGATCCCCTTGGGTTAAATTCAGTACCCTCATTCATATTCTTCTAATAATTTCTCTGTCATTTCACTTACTACATTGTTTAATAAATGTCTGCCTTTTCCTCACACTAAACAATGAGTCTCTTAATGGCAAAACACATAGCAGTCACTCAATATACTTTTAACATCAGTACATGCAAGCTCAAGGTCATACATAAGTAAAAGCTGCCTATATTTGAGTGAGTAGTTAAGTTTACTTTGCTACTAATTCCCAGACCATCATCTGTGGTCACTACCACTTACAGGGGACACAGCTTGGATTGATTACGACAATGCTCACTCGTTATCCTCTCTGTATCCACACCTCTTTGCAAGGTGACTTTGCAGGCCCTTTGGACAAAGGTTGAGTCTACGACCCCATGCCCTACACCTGAGCTGGCCTTGTGACTTGTTCAGATAATAAAATGCAGAGGAAGGCATGCTCCCGTCCCAAGCCTTGGCTCCAAGGGGTCTCACTCTGCCCCTACAAACCCTGCTGCCTTTATGGGAATGTGTCGGGCTAGGCTTCTGGATGAGGAGAGACGTGGGATCCACTCATCTCTATTGCCACAGCTAAATGCCAGCCAACTGCCAGCCTAGTGGCAATCAAGGTCCTTTTGGACAAGCCAAATCCCAGTGGACACAACAGCGACAGCACACATATCAGTGAGCCTGGTCCAGGTTGGCTAAGCCTAATGTGATCAGCAGAACTATTCAGCTGATCAAACATATCATTGAATTATAATAAACGTTATTTTTTTTCAGTCTCTAAATTTTGGGGTGGCTTGCTACACAGCAACACAAATTGATACAGGATTAAAGGTGGGGGAACTGAGGGAATCCATGAGCTTTTAAAAAAATGTTCTTCAAGAGCCACCACCACAAAGTGTTGGCAAACTCCAATTAGGTCTCTTATGTATACTAATAATAATTCAATGTGAATTATCATGTAAAATGGAATTTAAAAGAGAAGACTAGAAAAGTAAATAGAAAAGAAGTAATGGAAAGGAGAGGATCAGAAGTGGGGGAGGGGAGGGAAGGAGCGAGAAGAAATTGTCAAAATAAAAATGCAAAACATGTTAAAAGCAATGATGAGGTATACTTACAAATGTGGGAACCATTCCCGGCCTAGCTTTGCGTAGAGATTTTACTGCTTGAAAAACATCTATCACCTCTTCTGTTTCTGCACTTTCCAAGAGATTTAACAAAGCACAAAATATTCCTGTTTGCTGAGATCCATCTCTAAAAAAGAAAGAATAGATTAAAAAAAATTCTACATTACATGGAGAAAGTGACATTGGAATAAAAATTGAAAGAGCGAGACAAGAATACATGCTTCACTTTATGTTTACTGTAATTAACTTTATTCCAGTCTCTTAAGAGCAAAGCATTTCTGCTAAGTGCATGTTTTATGCAAACTTTTTCAATTTGGGAATATAATAATCCTTTAGTTTAAGAAATATTTGTCGTAAGCTTTAAAAATATACTTTCTTCTATTAGTACTTTACCAATTATAATGCACTTTAATTTACATCTGAAGTTGTTAAGACAAATATGATAATATCCGCCAGATAGATGAGGATACTGAGATTTAGGGAAGATAAAGGCATGGTTAGAAACTGATGAAACCAGAAATACTGGACCTGATATTTTGTAAATTACTAAACCACATGCTTTTTCTCCTCTCTTCTGCCTCTCCAGTGCTTTTTACAAATGTGAACACTTCTGCACCAATAGAAAAATGATACCTAGTGAAGTTACTAATTAAAAAGAGGGCAACCAAATTACTTACCAAACTGTGAAAGGTATGTTAGATTATAATAAAAATTCAATTTAAAGAATATGTTAATAGCAGAACTTTATTTATTGTACATAACAAGGAACATATAGTAGGTATTCAGCCATTCCCTAAGAAACACATACAGTTTTAAAACCTAAACTTCCCTTATTTTTCTTTCCATGTAAGTTTTACCTTTGAAAACTCAAATAAATGCCAAAAAGTAATATCTGCCTAAGGTCTTGATTATAGCGTATACAATTCTAATAATAATAATGAAGTTTTCTCAAAAATTCTAAAAGCCCTTTGCTAGATTTACATTTCTCATTTTACTTTACTATTTTTCATTTCTAATTTACTTTACCATTTTTTATGCAAACATTTTATATCACACACCTTTCTTTCAATATCTCTTATTTAAGGTGGATGTCTATCACAGATGAAAGTAAGTGTCTGCATAACAGAAGTTAATCAAATCAAGTATTACTATGTATATTATTAAAATCTTTGCCTTTGGGGTCCGTTTAGAGAGTCAGGTGATGGGTTTCAAATCGAAGCTGCTAAACATTGAGATTTTAGTTTAATAAATAGCTTAAGATATGTTTATTGGAGGCAAAGCATTCAGTCTTCTGGATTTTACTGACGCCTAATAGCATGGCTCAATGCACTAGGCAGAAATAAAATGCAACATCCGTCCATCCGTCTGTCCTTGCATCCTTCATTTCACTCATTCATTCATTCATTCAGGACATGTGACATTCCAGGTTCACAGCCTAACAACATTGTACTAAAATATAATTATTTCTACTGTATTTCTATAATAGTTATGCTGTGGGAGCACATGGCAGAGAGTGACCGACTCCCTAAGAGGCTTCCACTGCAGTCATACATTTTTATCTGTTAGGAGGAATAGAATTTAACAGAAGGTGCAAACCAAGAGGTCAAGAAGGATGCTGATTTTTAGCGCACATCCCATCGAATCCCACCCACCTGCAGTGAATGAGGAGAGGCACATTCCTGTGAAACTTATTCCCTTCGGTGGAATTCTTCTTGGGAAGTTTCTGTTTGAGATTCTGAATCATTGAGATTAATTCTTTGGGCTCCACGGGCAGTTCTTCCCCATTCCAATTATTAAATTGGTACTGGTACACAGTTCGTGGATCTTTCCTCTAAAACCAGAAGGGAAGGGAACATGAACTCGAGTGAAGCTCAGCCCATCTGATAAGTTGATAGTCATGTTTTCCTCACAGTTACTTTCATTTAAGTCATTTAAAATTTTTATTCTGAGAACATTATAGAGAGAGTTGCTTTGTGTTCATAGAATGGTTTATATTAGTTTTTCAACCAGATCAATTACCCCAAAGATACATACTCCTGAAATTGTTTGTATACCTTGGAATGTCTCAGTTCAAATGCACGGATGGTATAGGCTGAAGATTTATTGGTGTCCTTCATATGAACTTCTACGTCTCCATATGTTTGCTTTCCTTCCTCCCAGTACTGAGAACAGGCTTCCTAGAGAAGAAAGAACATGATTCAACATCATCTGCCCAAGGGTTCTGTTTGTTTTTAAATGCACTCAGAGTACCTCTCTCTGTCTTTGCTCTATCCCTGTCCTCTTTCTCTTTTCTTCCCTCTGTTCTATTAAATTTGAAATTACAACTTGTGCTCTAAAATTGAATCTTAATCATAAAGATCTAAAATCTATTTGAAGTATGTTGGACATCCATTCAACAAATACATGGTGTTGCCTTGTGCAAATCAAGGGAACCTAGGGATAGCCGAGGTGGCCAGGACACCACAGGTATGGCTCTGCCATCCCTGGTGTAGATCTCAGATTCGTTTTTCCCTTCCTTCCATACCCTCACCATCACCTTTTCAAAATGGATGGATTGACCTGATGTTGGTCATGACCCCTGCAATAACTTAAGTCTCTCTGTTCCTCCAGGGATCCTTGGGGAAGGAGGTTACACTTCTTGGAGCTTTGTCTCTATCTTGTCTATATCAGTTGATTGAATATACAAGGAAAGGGTCAAATTGAAGAACAGGTGGATCACAAAGGTATTTCCTCCTTCCTCAAATGGTTTTCCACCAAATACAGTCCCACAGTTGCTGACCATGATAGGCATTCCTGCCCACACTCCCGTTCCACTTCCTGACTTTCCCAATTTAGATGAAGGAAAAGATTGCTAGAATTCCACGTTGAAAATCTGAACATAGATTTCTTTTTTAAAAAAGACAAAACAGAAAGATTAAAAAAAAAAACTATTTTCTATGTACAAGGGTACGTAGGGAAAAGAGAGAGAGAGAGAAAGAAGGCATATAGTATAATGCATACTTATGAGAATATTTATTAAATAAGCTTGAACATATGTCAGATAATGTGTTAGGTGCTAAAACTAAGATGTACTGCCAGGTAAATTTTGATAACTTGAGGTATTCGGAAAGGCTCAAATACATGTAACAGGCATTAGGCAGAAGATCAAGTTAGATCTCAGGTTCGCCTCCAACTATAGAATTTTATGACAATAAATATTACGCGGATATAAAGAAGACAGGATTGAGATAAATTTTCTGGAGTTTTATCGTTCTAGAAGAACGGGATCAAAATGGGAAGAGAGGGCACATTTAGATACATGGAATGTCAGAAAATCAAGTCAGTGAGGAGAACGCAAATGATGTGTCAAGATTCAGTCAGTAAATCTACTTGTCCAGGGTGGAAAGTATGGAAAACATAAAAATATGAGGAAAATGGAAAGATACATAGAACCCGATTATTGAGGGTCATAAATATCAGACTGAGGAGTTTGGTTTCTATCCTGAAAAAAAAAAGGAAAATGTGACTGCTTGTTGTTTTTAGCAGAGGGTGGCACTGAGATTGCTGTGCATTATATGATCCGTGAGCATTAGGCAGGGCTGGTGAGGGGCAAACAGGAGAGAGGGTCGGAACCCGGATGCAAAACTTTGGAGGCCAGCGCTTGGATGGAAAACGGGGAGAACGAACAAATGGAATTGTGTGACAGAGGGATCAAAAGGACTCAGGTATAACAATCAAGTAAGTAATCCAAGAATGAAGAATCAGATTTTAGAACAGAAAGACTTAAAAGCTTCTTAAGAGTACAAACCTGGTCTCCATTCTTTAGCTCTGTCAGCATAACAATCACCCTGACTTTTCTTTGGAATATCATTTGCCAAAAGTCACCAATGGTCTCTTTCAGTGGTCCCTGAGCTGCAATCATCACTTCAGGTTTCCAATAACTCTTTAAAAAAAAAATAAAGGTGAGACTTAGTTACTTGTGCTGGAGAGAGAACAGTGGATGCTTAAAATAACCGTTTGAAATTACAGTCACTTAATTTGATATCAATGCTGTTACCTAAAATTAAGATGCTTAGGTCCAATCCTGTGATAAACCATAGTGGAAAAGCATATAAAAAAAGATTTTATATATATATATATATGAATCACTTTGCTGTACGGCAGAAATTAACATGACATGGTAAAGCAACTATACTTTAACTTTTTAAAAGTGAAAAAAAAAAAAAAGATTCTTAGGTCCAAAAAACAATGTGATATGTATATATAAGATATTTACTTAGTTAATGACAATACCTGGCTAATAGTGTGAAATCAAGTTTAGAAGATATTATTTTAGAAAACTAAAAATTTTTCCTTCCAAAAATATCATTTTTTCCACTGGAAAGCTTAATGTGATGGTAAAAAGAAAAAAAGCATAAGCATTTCAAGTTATCTTCATCATGTCTCTAATTTGTTTATATATTCTTCTGCTATCTTATAATTAATATTCTATGAATACATATCAATATTTTAAGAAAACTGGGAAAAGAAATAAATTCAACTTAGTGTACATGCAAAAAGTATTTACTGAATTACTAAAAGTTCCTTGTTTGAATTCTCAGTGTATCAAAAAAAAGGTATGTGACACAGACTCATTTAAATATTCAGAAAATCTGAATGAAAAGTCTTTAACTATACAAATATGCAAATGTGGGTTTGCTTACAATTTGTGTATATGAGTAAGTATAAACATTTTCAAATACTTGCTTTTGCTGAAAGGTCATTATTTTTCAAATTATATTATAGTCATATTTGCCATAAACTGTAACTAATAGCATTGTTTTGTTTTGTATCGACTCATTAGGTTTTAACGTCTGAGTGTTGCAATAAGTTAAGATATAGCATTAAAAGTGGAAACTCTCATGTCAATCAATACATAGTTATGGTCAAGCTCATCATTCTTTTATAGAATCACTTAATGCATGGCCATAATAACATACATACATTTTTTAGAGTCGGACCTTGGGTTTTGGAAGCATAAGGACCTACCATTACAAAGGAGGCATTGATGTATTTGCTCGTCTCCTCCGAGTCACTCTCATCGTCAGAGGACTCATCTGAGTCGTGCTCACTCTCCTTGCTCATCTCCAGTTCATGTTTAAGTGTTACTCTGTTAAAGTCATCTACGCAAAACAAAGTAGCAGTCAGTCTTCCTTTAAAGGCCTAATCCGTGCTTGATCGTCACGTGGAAATTAGAAAGTCACTTAGAAGTGACAGATTACATGATGTACATGTATTGATCTACAAGGAATGAGATCCTGCTCCATTTTTATTGATTAACAAATTATTTTTTAAAAGCTAATAGAAAGAAGATCCCAAGAAAGTTCCAGGAAAAAATATAGGCCATAACTCTATGTCATAATGTTCCATACAATTATGCAATCTTTGATACATATACTTTAGATTTCCATGGAATATCATCATTCTGATGGATAAAAATTTTAAAAATACATATATGTTAATAAAATACATAGCTTAAGTAAAAACCTAATTTCTCAATTATATCATATTAACATTCAATTAACAATCTTAATTAAATGGGTATCTCAGATAATTATTTCAACAAGAACAGTATTTAGTCCATAATTTCTCACTGTTTCTCAATTTCTTTCATTTATAATAACCTGATCAAATGATCTGATTAGCTACATCACCATCAATTCCATAGTTTAAACTATATTCATAAGGACCTCTTCAGTAATTAACTAGGTCAGCCATGCATTGATTCGATTTATTTGGTTGTTCAGCTTATTACCTTGGTTTATATTTTCTCCATGCTAGTTTTAGTGTAGGCAACTGAATAAAATTATAGTTGTACCAGGTGTGGTCCTATCAATATACTTAAGTAACAAAATTCGAGTCTTGAAAATGATGCTTATTTTGATCTGTTAAATTTGATGATTTATAGTATATTTCCCATCTACTTTTAACCTCCTTGGTGTAAGGAAGGGATAAACAGAAAACATAAAGGGAATAAAAGGATGTAATTTTGCTATTTAACAATTACCCTGGAGTAAATAACTGCAATAAACTGAAGATGAGAGAAAACCGGTAAAGAGGACTTGGCTTTTTTTCCCCCAGATTCAGAGGTTACATCTTTCTGAAAACCCATTTCTGAACTAATTGGTACAAAGAAAACACAGAATATTGTCTGTCCTCCAAAGTCCATTGTAAATGTCTGGGGTTCAATTTATTTGCTACAACTAAAATTCAAATAGCCTATAACTATTCTCTACTGTCAAGCAAATGTTGAAAACTTGCTTCCAAATGGTTTGTGTGTGTGTCTCACATTAAACAAATTCAAAAGAGAGCTTCACTTTATCTGATACAAAAAATAAAATAAGCTGCATACATGGAATGATGTTAGAATTCCTGTTTTTACTCTTATTTTCTTCTTGATTCCCAATGTGCTGTATCCTCCAGCTCCTATATGAAGGAAGTCTCTGAGGGGGAAAAAAAAAAAAACAGAAAGGAAAACTCCTTTAAAAATTTATGTATTGGCTTAGTTTATTATTGTAGTTTATTATTGATGCTCCCTAAAGAAAAGAATTTCACCAGGTTTTGTGAAATTTGCATACCTTCCCTAAGGGCACAATTTTTAAGTTTGCCTCTGAATTTTTCTTTATAATTGCTCAGGTATTAAGTACTTTGACATGGCGAATTTGAACATATACAATTATATAACAGAATGTGTTTCCCGGTTAAGAGGTGCTGGATAGCAAAATAGTATGGTTTATTCTTGTATAAGTTGAAAGCACCGCATAGATGTTGATTTTTCTCCATATTGCAAAAGCAATGGTAAATTATTTTAAATGATCCAAAGTAAATTCTCCAGATGAAGCATTTGCCAAAGACTAGGCTCACGTTTCAAATAATCAATACCTCATTTCTTTAAGCCCTCCAGACTCTCTCCCTCTCCCTCGCCGTAGCTAATCAGTCGACAAGACCTATCATTTCTCCGGGTGGAGCTTTCAGATCCTTCTGCTTTTCTCTCTTCCTACTTAGTCCAATCTGCTTTCATTTCTCACTTGAAAACATCAGCAGTTTTTTCACTGGCCTCTTTATCTTCAATCTCACTTTCTCTAATCCTTCTAAAACACAAAACAGAGCAGGTCCCCCCTCAGGTTCTTGGCAGCTCCCCATCTTTGTTAGGAAGGATCCAGCATCCCACGGAAAGCCTGTCGGGAGATGCCCTTGACTGTTTCTGCAGCCTCACCTCCTGCTGGGACCCTCTGCACTGCAGCCAAACCTACTTCCCCCAGCCTTGGAAGGCGCTAAGCTGTCCTTTAACTCTTGGCAGATTCTCAGGTGTGTTTTCTTCCTGGACTATCCTTGTCCCTTTTTCTCACTCTGCTAACCTCTACTCACCCTTTAGATATCTGTGTACTGGTCAATCTCTACTGGAAGATCTCCCTGCCTGCAGTCTTCTCTTCCCAATAAATAACTTAAATAAATATTTTTCAAGTGGATGAATAGCCTAAACTGAGAGAGCTCATCATACAAAGTTCAGGAAGATTATACACACACATTATACACATATATGTGTGTGTATATATAGGTATGTGTGAATATGTATTGTATATAAATGTTTCGAAAACTATGGTGACTTCTTTCAAACTAAATATGGAACCTTGTTTCAAATCACACTCGAGCCTCTTCATTTCTTAGCCTCTTCACCTCCTATAATATTCCTCCTCTCTTCAGACATCCACATTCCCCACTCCACTTTTGTAGGTAGATTTCATTCCAAAGATTGCATCACTTTAAAAATTATGACTTCAACCATCCTTCCTATGGAAAATTACCTCTATTCTTCCTAGTCATTTATTCTAGTACCTCCAATCCAGGAATCTGCAATCCTATGAAAACCTTTATCATATTGTTTTTACTCCTTTCCCTTTTTCCCTCATGTCTTTCTGTGGCCAATACGCTCTTTATCGTCCATACTATATCATTCATTTGCAAACACCCTTAGAGGCTTTGCCTCCCAACTTTCAATTATTCACTTTAAAAAATTCTAGATGGATTTAACCCAACTATACACAGCTCTAACCCCAATGTTACTGTAGGAAACAAAAACAAAACAAAACAAAAAACTGACTGGCTCTCTTTAATTTCATGACCATAAATTTCAAAAGATCCAACAGTAATTCTGGCACCCCTACCACCTTTTCCTGGGAGATTGCTTTCTTACTTTGATAGAACTATTTCACATGCTTTTCTCTTTCTCAAGCACAAGGCCTTCTTTGCCCTATTCAATTCTGTCCCCCCAGACTCCCAACCAATGATCTTACTTTGTATTCTCTTGAGAAAAATAAGGCAATTAGACAAGAACTGCCTCGACTTCCCGTCACTAATCTACCAACCAACCTCCATCTCTACCCTCACTTTCTGTCTCCCTTTCTGCTTAGATGGAATAATTTCACTGTTTCTATGAGAGCTGTGGTCACTACCTGTCTGGATCACACTCACTCCCCATGTCCACATACAAATCACTTTGATTCTTGTGCCTAGAATTGTACTCAGTACAGAGCACAGACTTAATCATATTTGTTCAGCCAAAGAATTTACCCTTTTTTTTAAGTGACCTTACATATGAATGTTTAAATTAAATGTATAAGTGTTTTAAACAGTGTCTGTCTATATGCAGTATAGTGGGGTTAGTGTATTAAAGGCGGTCAATTTATCAGCTAAAAGAGCAAGAATAAGAAAACACCCCTCTATTGAAGACCGTACCGGTAGCCTACTAGCTTTTCCATCACGGTGATTATCTCAAGCTCCACTCCCACCCCAGTCCCACTCTGATCCAAAACGTTAAACAATTCTGCATCTGATTAAAAGCACATTTGTGGTCTTGTCGTGAAACTCTCTGAATTGACCTGTTTGGTAGTTTACGGAAAGATTCAATAAACTGAAAATCATAGGTGAAAGAGAAAAGTTACAAAACATTTTTTTGACAACTGAGCAATTTGGAGATAGCTATGCCAACTCTCTGAAATCACAGTGAGCTACATCCTAGGTTAGTGTTCAGAGTAACTGCCTGATAAATAGCTTAGGACACACATATTTATCCTTTAGTTTCTGTCTACCAGCTCCAGCCAGTTCATGTTCCTAAGTAGTCATAAACTCCTCTAACTATTTCCTTTACAAACCAAAACCAGATGTAGTTTTTAAAGGTGAGATGCTACGTTGCCTTTGGCGGGCCAATTTTGTGGCCATATACTATTATTTTGACACTTTATTTTATACCAGCTTAATGAAGAATGGTTGAAATGTTGGCTGTAGAATCAGATTTCTTGGTTTCAACAAGTTTCCTATGGAATAGCTGTGTGCTTTCAGGCATTTCTCTTAAACTCTGCGTGTCTTAGTTCTCTCATCTGTGCTCCATTTCATGGCAAAGCCCAAATACAAGAACTATGTCAAGTGCATAGGACAGCACTGGAAAAGAGATAGAGGTTCAAGTTATTGGTAACGGTGCTCTTGTCATCACTATTGTTACCTGGAATTCAGCCTCCAGTGGGGAAGGCTCACTGGGTGGATCTCTTTTCTTCATGTTAGACAGATATGGATGTAACTCAGACAAGCTCACTTCTGTTTCTCCAAACTGATTGTATTCCACCAAGGCCTGATGGATCAAGATGTACTGTGCCTACAATTTCAAAGAAGAATATACATAATTAATTGATAACTTAAAGTCCTATAAATCACATTTAAATAAATTCTACATTCCCATAATTTTGCTCATATGGAGACAAGGTATGGAAAAGAAAACTGATATCTGTAACATTTAAACAATCTGGAAGTTAGCTCTCATGGTTCTCTGGGATATAAACAAATTCCATCTCAGATTTTTTTTCCAGAAAAAAAAAAAAAAGCTTGGTAAATAGATGAGGCATCCACAAGGTAGGGCATAACTTATATCTCATTCCTAACAGTTAAAAAACATTATCTGTTACTTCCTTCTGTGACTAGTATTGAGTCAGTAAGTTAAATTACTAATATATAAAACTATAATAAGTTTCACACTATATCTGAGAAAGAAAAAAGCGGGTTGATATTCCATAGAACACATTTTTTAAAAGAGTTTCCTAGAACCTTTTAATAGAGAAAATTATTCTAAAAAGCACACTAGGCCAAATCCATATTTAACAACTCCTAACCTTTTATCATATTTGAATCCACCATTTTTAAATAAATGACATATTTCTGATAAAATTCAAGCCTCTTTAACACCACCTCTAGTCTCCTGAGTTCGGCTGTAGTATCCTTCCACTCTACTGTGTTTTTCCACAGGAAATAATTTCTTTTTTTTTTCTCGTGTATGATCTCTTTTAATACTTCTGCACTAATATCTATGTATTTATAACATTGTACATTTCTGTGTCCTTTCTTAACAATGACATAAATTGAATTGCATACGTTTCATCTGGTGACTATATTCACTCATTGTTTTCATCTGAGCATCTACCTACACAGAGAGCTACAGACCTAGATTATTCCTATCAATCGCAGCAGAGCATGTGTTTACAAAGGGTCCATATGTCCACATTCTGTTTGCTTATTCCCATATTGATATATATTTAAGGTTTTCCATTTTTTTGTTATTCTAACAGTCCTGAACACAATGAACATTCTTGAACATGTTTCTAGTTGCACACATTTGCAAATGCTTCTCTCTGTTATATACATACATGTAGAATTGCTGGGTCAAATGCAGACAATTTTGATAATAACCATCACTTACAATTACTGACTACATGCATCTTCCAGGGACTTTCTAAGTGCTTACTTGGGTTACCCTTTGTGTCTTAACTTTGTAAGGTAAATACTATCATTATCTCCATTTTACATATGACTTAACTGAGGCACAGGGACATTAAACACTGGTAAAATGGTGCACAGTATTAAGAATAACAAGCACGATTTGAAACTACTACATCTAGTTCCCAAAACCAGGCTCTTAACCACTGTACTGTCCTATTCTTGTCTCCCCAGTTTTAATTTTATGAGATGCTGCCAAACTTGGTTTTGGCATTTAAAAATTTTTCCCAATCTGATATGTGTAAGTGCTATTTCATTATTTTTTTAAATACATTTTATAGTCATCCTCCTTCCACAGTACTCTCAGCCACTAATGCAAAATGCTTCTAACTGCAATTGGTGCTTTAGTTTTCAGGAAATTAAAAGAAAACAATTTTCACCCACTGTTCGAGGTTGAGAAGAATTTGGATTTCCTTTAAGATCACTACTCCCACCACAAAAAGATTTAAGCCAAAAGGCAAAAGTGAGGATAGTGACTGCAGCCTGAAACATACCTCCACCTGAACCATCAGGCACCTCTGTCGCCTTAGCTTGACGACATAGCCATAGACATCCACCTTGCTCTCCGCCTCCAGGCCTTCTAACATGGCGTCAATTCCAATATAGGTGCCTGTGCGTCCAACACCAGCACTGACAAAACAAATGAAAAGGTTGAAGGTATGATCGATCATGGCAGGAAAATGAATGGAAAAGCCAGCAAGGGTGAAGCAGAGAAAACAATGTCATTTTCTCCTCATAGATTGTTTCTCAAAGTAGCAATTGCCAAAGAGGAGGGTGGCCCTAACACCCCAAGGAGTGAAAATTTGAACAGCCCTGGTGCTTTTGGTGGAGGTCTTTATTTACCTGCAGTGTACCACGACGGGGCCACTGAAGAAGTTGCTGAAAGCATTCACTCTCCTGCGCAGCTTGAGGAGCAGGTGAGGGTCTTCGGGGACCCCATGGTCTGGCCAGCTGGTGAACTGAATGTGGGTCACTGCTCTCCCAGTTGCTTTTTCTTTTCTCTAGCCAGGGGATAATATTTTTTTTTAGATGATTTTTTTCTCAAAGCAAACTATGGGACATAAGTAGATGGAAGGGAGGAACAGTACAAAAAACTCCTCGTGCAAGTTCTTTTTCATTCATGATTACATTTTCCTTTCCAATGAATAACTAGGAATTGAGACATCACGCAGGACTGGCATGCACCAACCAGTAAGCAATTACTTACCAGGAAGGTAAGTAACATATGGTTAAGTGTAGCTGAAACCACTAGGAACTTTCATGCTGCCGAGCCAAAAACAAACAAACAAACAAAATAAAAACACACAAAACAAGGGGATTGGTGAGTGGTTGTGAAAAGATACAAAGTAAAAGCCATTCTCACAGCTGTTTGAAATACTTCTGCTTGGTAGGAAGACAAACAGGACTATTGTCATATGAAGAAAGTCTGATTAATTATTTGATTAATGCTATATTTCTCATATTAGAAGTGTCAGCTCGACTGTAGAGAGAGAACTGAGGGAAGTCAGCTCCAGATTAGAGCTCATGTCTCTCCCAGTTTCAAGGTAAGCACTAGAAGATGCATAGTTCATAATTCTCTGACCAAGTATGAAGACGAACTACCTACATTTAGATAATAGAAGAAACAAACAAACAAACAAACAAACTTGGTTGGTTTTAATTTTCAGATAGGAAATAACTGAGTTAATGAAGAATAGTAATGTCAGACTAATCAACACAACCAGAATGGTATTGGCCTCTACATTCCTGGCTTTAGTGCATCATGTCTTTGGCCATGAACCACTGGTGGGATTGTCCCACAGCCTTCCAAGGGCATAGTTGTTAGTGATGCCACGGGGCCTTAGAAGGCCTTGGGAGAAATAGGCAACTGGTATTTTTTTCTTTCACAAAATGTATCTGGATCATATGGAAATACAATTTAGATTACTGAGAAAACCTCCAATAAATGGAATTCAGAGAAAATTTCAATCTTATCTATAAAGGCTTCCATTTTTTAACATCTTTATTAAGATATTTTCACATTTCTTTAAAGTGTAAATGTTTTCTTTATATTCACAGAGTTGTGAAATCATCACCACTGTCTAATTATAGGGCATTTTCATGCCCAGAAAGAAAGCCGTACAGATTGGCATTCACCTCTATTCCTGCTCCACACACCTCAGTCCCAAGCAATCACTAACCAACTTTCTGTCTCTATAAATTTGACTATTCTAGACTTTTCATATGAGCAGAATCATATAATATATGAGAAGACCACCATTTTAAGTATTATTTAAGGCCACACTGACAATTTTCTTTTCTGAACTAAACATTTTATCTCACCTACAGAGTTAGAACTTTAGACTTCTTACAGTAATCTCTGTGCCATTTGTATATATTTTCCATAATGGTAATAAACCCATTGAGACGAGGGACCATTTTATCATTCATTCAATAATTCAGTCATTCATTTAACACAATTGATGAGCTCTTTATACTTCAAGGGTCACAGCATTATAAACACTTTTGATGTGATGTGGACAAACACTATTTTCACTAGTGACTTAACTTGACCCTGTTTGCTTGTATTATTGTTCTAACCCAACTCTTCCTCCTGCAGTTCATTAAAAAATAATTTTTCAGATATATTTCAATGTCTCACATTTAATATTCCATAATTATATTTTTAGACAAACAGTATGAAAATTAAAATTATGTCATAAAGCAAACTCACATTTGCAATGGTCAACTTCTGAATGATGTAATCCGGGCATCTTTTGTGCTCATTGATCTCTACAATCACATCTCCAAAAACCCGGCTGCCCTCTTCCATCGACGGCCAGTATAATGCACACTTGTTCTATATTTTAAAAAATCATTAATGAGTCCAGTTTTTCATGTAAATGGATTTGTTAAACATTCATTGTAAAACAAAAGAAACAAAAATGTATTCTTTGAAAGTCTCAAGACATTTTTATAGTCTCCTGTAAACTGCGATGCTTGGAAAGTATTCCATTTCCCATTAAGCGCCCTGAAGTATTTCCTTCATACGACCCAGCGGAAGAAGGATGATCTTCCCAGGCTTAGCTGCATATTAAATGGGGACGTGCTTGGTGGTCAGCAGAAATGATGAGGTTGCGTGTGGTTAATTTCAGGCTGGAGGATGGGGAGGCTTTCACGCTTCCTAAAGTCACATTACATGAATTTTCATCTATCTGCCCAAGGTCTGTGTGTTTCAAGCGTTCACAAGTACTTGTGAAATCAGCCCACAGAAGTGTACTGAACTTAAAATAATACTGCAACAAACTAGGAATCACATAGGAGTCCAGCAATGAAGCAGAAACATTTAAATTTTATACTTATATACAAATATTTATATATGTGCATATTTAATTTTTCTACAAGCATGAAATTTTAAATCAAGTGTTATACTGATTCAAACAGAGAATGGTCTGTTTTGTCATCAAGCACATACATATGTGCCTTTTCAAAATGCAATTCAACACTGTCTTTTCCTAACATCCAGCCTCCACCCTGTGAGTCCTGGACCTTCACCCTCTGAACCTCCTGGGTCCTTACCTTGTTCCCTTCTTCACATCGAGTGACCATGACAATAACTGTGGCTTTCTGTTCCCAGATCATCCTCCAGAAATCATCAACAGTTTCATCCCTGGGACCTAGGGGGTAAACAAATAAAAACTGGTAAGAAATATCTTCTTAAAAGTGCTATAAAACAATTTTTCAAAAAGAATGTTGGACTCTCAGAGAAATTACCTTGTGCAGCAATGTATTTCCTGGGTTCTTTGAAACCCTGTTCAAAACACACACAGAGGTATATCATTTACTGAGTGCTCAGTTATCCATTTACATGCAAAAGTGTGAGATAGGGAAGTTGCCTTAGATCTGCCATTTCTTGATTGTGTATTTCCCTGGGCAGTTTCAAATTAAAAGTGGGGTTTTATTCACTCAATGGCAGTTAACTGTGTTACATTAACATTTTTGGATAAAGGAGGGGGTAACAAATGTTGGTGTTTTCTTGTTTGTGTATTAAAAAACTCCCGCTGGATAGATAGGAAACAACATAGAGGTTACCTTTTAAGGTAGGTGGAGGCACTGGGTAGATGGTGGATTGGGTGGGAGGAATTTTTTTTAAGTCTCTCTGTGTTTTTATACTGCTTAATTTTTTTTTTAATTCGTGTAATGCATTACGTACTGAACAATTGTTTAATAAATAACATTTTAAAACATTTTAGATAAATTAACCATGCACTATATCCTCAGACTGTTACTAATTGAAAAAGGGCAGGGAATTCCCTGGTGGCGCAGTGGTTAAGAATCCGCCTGCCAGTTCAGGGGACACAGGTTCGAGTCCTGCTGGGAAGATCCCACATGCTGCAGAGCAAATAAGCCCGTGCACCACAACTACTGAGCCTGTGCTCTAGAACCTGTGAGCCACAACTACTGAGCCTGTGCTCTAGAACCTGTGAGCCACAACTACTGAGCCCGTGAGCCAAAACTACTGAAGCCCATGAGCCTAGAGCCCGTGCTCCACAACAGGAGAAGCCACTGCAATGAGAAGCCCGCGCAACACAACGAAGAGTAGCCCCTGCTGGCCGCAACTAGAGAAAGCCCGCGTGCAGCAATGAAGACCCAACACAGCCAAAAATAATAAATAAATAAATTTACTAAAAACAAAAATTAATAAATAAATAAAAAAGAAAAAGGGCAAAAGTAACAAATTAACCAGGGCCTCCCAGTCCTCATCTCTATGGTGAGGGGCAAAGACGGGGCTCTTATGAGAAATACACACATAGATAATTTAGATAATATCCAGCGTATAACAGGTACAAGAGTATTTTAATTCTTAGTTATCATTCTGTTTGGAAAGAAAAATCCTATATTACCTAGCACCAATAACAAATAATAAATAACTATTCTTGCAAATATTAGTGATTTTGTTGTTTATATCAATGGCATTTATGAGCTTCCTTCAAGTCATTTCAAATAATATTTCTAAAAATTTTCCATGAGAGGATATATGTATATGTATAACTGATTCACTTTGCTGTACACCTGAAACTAACACAACAGTGTAAATCCACTATACTCCAATAAAATTTTAAACAAATAAAAATTTGCCATGACAAAGAAGGAGCTGAACAGAATGCATAGATACCAGAAAAATGAAAATGGTCAGTGACAAAATGATGAAGATATAAAACCATCTGGCTGTTATGCAATTTTTACTCACATCAATATAGCTGGCATTGATATAGTTGGACCCTGCATCTCCGTTTATGTCAGAGAGTTCAACACGGTTATAATCATCTGTTCAAAGAAAAGAAATATTAAATAAGTGAAATCATGAATAATCAAGTAGCCTAAATGTATGGAAATCCAGTTCTCGACGAGCACTTACAAGGAAGGATGTCAACGTAGCGGTTTTTATTCTGGTTAAAGGGTTTTCGAGCATCCTTGATAGAAAACTTGCCGAATACCCTCGGAATGCTCTGAAAGGCACAAAGATCCTTTGGGTCACAGCAGATTCAAGAAAAACCATTTCCCCTTGCCGCTTATCCTTTTGAGCAAATGACACCTCCTGGAACGTATTTCCCTTACACCAATGAACAAGTTGCATATGGTAATTGAAATGAACATTATTAGGAATTATGCAAAAAACACTCTTTAAGAAAAATGAATGATAGGCTACTTGGAGAATAAATCCCATGAGGGAGAGCAAATTTAGCAGTTATTGCTCTGCCACTTTAAAATTCACTGAAAAACACACTTGGATGATTACCTAGAGCATAAGGACAAAATCAGCCAAATGCGTTTCGAGATACAGCTTCATAACTAGTATTCATACAATGAGGCAGCATTATCTTGAAATGTTGACTAGTTTTATGACAATGAGTCACTCTTCTGGTCTGCAAATATCTGCTAATAAATAGCTGCTTTGACTCCGTTGCACTATTACGTGGGATAAACTATCAAGGCAAATGGTTATACAAGACATTTAAGGTGAATTACGTTGATAACAGAGTAAACTTTCTCATCACGTATCGAGAAGAGCACACACCTGGAATTCAGCCAGGAAGAGCCTCCCTTCATCAGCGATCTTCCTCTTGTAAGTTTCCAACAAAACATCTGCATGGATGGGCTCCACATTCATCAGTTGCCTCTCATCATCTTTAAACGTAGTAAAGATTCACGACTAGTGTTAATGTCTCTCTTTCCCTTGTTCATGCAAATTTCGTTAAATATATACCTTGGATTCAGTCCTTAGCGTCTTTCCTTCTCGCACACATTCCACCTGGAAATTCTCACTCACACATAAAGATTCACCTGTAAACCTATGACGTCTAAATCTTGGGCTCCAGCCCCCTTCTGGACTTTGTATTAATCTTTCCCTCTTATTCTCACATTTTCCATCCAGTTATTCCATAGGGACCTCAAAGTCAAGATATTCAAAGTAATTTTCCCTTTATTCTAGCATCTCAAATCTTGGCAAACAGGATCACCATTCACAAAGTCATTCAAGATGGAAATTTTCAGGTGACCCACGATTTCTCCCTCTGTCCCCGTATCCAACAGGTCACCGCATACTTTCCATCCTTTCTGCCTGTGGTCACGCTCAGGACTCCTCCTCATCCACGTAAGGACATCTTCCCAACTCCTCTCCCTGACTCCAGCCTGTCCCCACCCTGATATCTTTTAAACTGCCACAAATTCATCCGGAAATATAAATACAAGCATGCAGCTCTGCTTGTTGAAAAAAAATCTCACACTATTGTTTGTGCCCCATAGCCTAAAGGCTAAAGTTTCAATGTCTAATGTGATATATGATGCCTTTTTATCATCTCTCTTGACCCATCTCAACCACACTGTTTCCTACACTTGCTTTACATCTTAGGCGTGAATGTTCTCCAAGTGCATCACACACTTTCTTGTCCTCATGTTTCTGCACACACTGTTCTCTCTACATAGAATGTCCTTCCTCATTTTCTATCTACGAACAGATTCCAGACCAAATATTGCCACTGTGAGGATATCTACATTTTTTGTTGGATTTAAAGCATTTTATGACAATTACAATACTCATCTATATTGTAATTTTTTCTTTTTATTGTATCTACTTTAACTTGTGAAATACTGTAAACATATAAATAAGAGAATATGATGAATACTCTATACCCAGGACTCATCTTAATGTGATAATCTCTACAGTTGACTGTGAACAGATTGTGTTAATATTTTATGCCACCAGAGAGAAACTCTTTATATGCTAGGCTTGTGAAATAACTTACTAAAGAACAAAATACATACTGATGTAAATAGCTGTAAGTGCATATGAATACTGAAACAACTCCTACTATCCCAGGTATATCTGACAGTATTTTTTCAGTATTCATGTTAATTTCCCCTATTTATTAGATGAAGAAAGAAGATGTCCATTAGGGTTGTACATTTATCTTTTTGTCCATGGAAATTTTCTATCCAAACATAACAATCAAACTGTCCATGTACGGTTGCTTCTTTGGGTGGTTGGAGATTTCCGGCATTCATTCATTCTGACCTAGGGCCACCTTCGGGGTTTTATGGAGTTCGGGTAAGTTCTGACCACTCCAAGGAGCAATCAGCGTCAACTTTGAGATAAATGCTCCTTGACCCCTGGCAATGGTCCCCCTCCTGTCTTAGGTGCCTGTCACTCTTGTGATCTTCATCCATCCCTCAGCCCACCTATAAAAACTAACCCTTGGGACACTTTATCTTCCACTTTAATTTATTCATTGACACGTATTGAATCCACATGCCCACCCAGGTACTGGGGATAAAGCACTAAATGGGAAAGTAAAGCCTCTCTGCCGTCCCAGAGCCCACATTCTAGACAAGGGAGGAAGATTAACAAACAAGCGGAATATAAAATACAGTGGCAGGAAGACTCTGCAATGGAAAATAAAGCCTATTGGGGAGCTCCAAGAAACCTGCCCAAAAGCTTCTGCTTATGGATTTGGGACCTGCCCTGGCAGAGGGAAACCCTTCCGAGACAAATTAAAACCACATAGAGGAGTTCTGAAATGTTTCCTGTCTTGAGTATGAAAAAAACAAACCATTTCCTATATTATAAATATGTTTTCAACTTCTTTATCTCCTGCCCTTTAAATGGATCAAAAATCACATTTTTAAAGAGAAATGAAAGAAGTACTGTAAAAGTTTTTAAAAAGAGAGAAAAATGGAATATGTTTTCATTTCCTAAGTCAAATTGCAATCTTTTGTCACGTCCATCAATGTGCCTTTAGTGGGGACAGCCAGTGTCCCACCCTTGCAGGGACGTGAATACACTTGCACTCCTCATTTGTGTGGCTTTCCACCTGCTCCTTCCTCATTTGTTGGTCTAATGTTTCCCCACAATCTTAGAAGACCCAGATTCCTGCCTTCTCCACAAGCAGTTTTCCATCTTCCATCTTTCTATAGAACCACACACAGTCCACGACGATGGTATCTATCAAATCTGTCATATTTGTCCACATGTCTCTCTTCCTCTGTTGATTCTAAACCTTTAAAAGCAGAGTCTGTGGCCTGTCACTGATGTATTTTCAGTGCTGGCACAATATTTGGCATACTCTGGGAAATGCATAGATCCTTGCTGGTTGAATAAATATATAACTTACGTTTCATCATTGTATCCACAGCGGAAGTCCAGGTTAGATTTTTTTAAAATATTGAATTCTTATTTCAAATGAGTAGATTCAAATGGGAAGGGGATAATCACCAGTAAAAAATGTGCATACTTACCCCTTTCAACAAGTTCCTGCTGTTCATCTAAATTGCTGTGAAAATAAGAAATGTAAGTTTGCATACTCTTAAGAAACATAGAATTCAGTTGGCAATCAATTTATGTTTAATGAATGTCTTGAAGGAAGGAGGGAGTGGAGGTGGGGAAGACAAAAAGGAAAAGGGCAGGGGATGGGAGGGGATGATGGGGGGGAGAAAAAGTGGGGAGGAAGAAACCAATCACGGGTGGTCAGTCAAACTCGGATAACTGACCACATTATTTTATTTGGAACCTCTTGGTTTTCATAAAATGTAGTTGTTCCTGGACAGAGGAATGCATATCCTTCCCTAGATACTTCTCTCCTTTGTCATTTCTAGATCTCTCTGACCACTTTGTACTAAAAGAAAAGACACATTCTTTTCATTGGTTATTATTAAAAGAAATCCGTCCAATTATTAGTGAATGTAGAAAATATTAATATTTAATATAAAACAATAAGACCATGTGAAAGTCTTTCATCAAAAGGTCAGTGATATCCTGGACTTCGTGCTGTCATCTCTGAATTCACATTTTTCACTTAATTGGTTCCAAACTGGCCTCATAGATGGGTTTTCATCATTATTACTACTATTATTATTTTTTCATCTTAAAATCAATTCTTACCTGGATCTTTTCTTTTGCAGATCATAGATTTTATAGAGAACAATAAGCAGGGCTATTGATGTCACAATAATCAGAAATACCAGAAATATGATCAGTGCATTAGAATTATCTAGAAATGAAAAAGAACACATAAAGAGAGCTGATTATGTCAAATATTTTGCTGGATTCTTTGAAAAAAATCACCTTACATTTTAACATTTTCATTTCTTTTGAAGTTTTCAAAAAATACAATTTTTAGAATGAGATCAAAGACAATACGTTCCTGATTTTGTAAATTTTGCCTATATTGTTCAGAACCAATAAAACATTTCATATTTTAAGAGCGATAGAGCATTGAGGAGCAATTCTCTTCCTTCCTATCAAATAATGTCCTTTTATGATATACTATCATTTAGATTTAATTCTCTTTCTTTCAGTCACTCCATTTTGAAGGGATTGAAGAGGTAATCTAGTTACAATTCTCAGAGAGAACCTCCTATAGTTTAACTTTACATGCAGAAGTAGGTAGCCTCTTACGGGGATCCGAAAGGTCTCTGCCCCACAGAGATAAACCTGCTCATTGAGGTATACAATCAGTTAACCAAGGGACAAAATTATTTAATTCTACAGTTGAGATTAGACTTACCCTGACATGTATTTTCACTAAGGTTTAATGTGAAATCACACCCTTTCTTGGAGGAAGGGCAGAGAAAAGAGAGTGTATTGGAAATACCCTTTGCCCTGAATAAGTAGGTCATACTGTTCGTCTACAGTGAAAGTACAGTAAAGTACCACAGAGGCATTAGGGAGCCAGACTTAGCTCCACCACTTCTTAGTTGGGACATTGGCCCAAATCCTTATTATCTTTGTGTCTCCATCCCTAATTCCTAAAATGAGGCTAAACGAGTTTGAGTCACTGTAAACATTTAGCATCATGCCTGGAGCATAGTCAGTACTAATTATTCACAATTCACACAAAGTATTTTGAGTCTTTAGTGTGTGTCAAACACTGATTTAGGTACTTAAGATGTCTCAGAGAACAAAACAGACAAAGACCCCTGTCCTCATGGGACTGATGTTCTGGGATGTAAGACAGACAGTTAAGAATATACACAATAAGTAAGCGAATGGTAAAGTAGGTTGGAAGATGGTAAAGACTGGGAAGGTAAGGAGTTAGCTAAGGAGGTACTGGCGGATGCTTGTTCTAGGCACAGGTGAGAGAGCCTGGAGACAGGAACATGCTCCGTGTCCAAGGAGCAGCAAGAATCCAGAATCCGGAGAGGCTGAAGTGGAGGGAGAGAGGGATGGGCAGCAGGAGATGCCATTTGAGAATATGGCCAGGAGTCGGCGGAGGGCGAGGGTCAGGTTGGAGGGCCTTGTAAATCATTTTAAGGTTACATTGGTTTTTTGTTGTTGTTTTTTGTTTTGTTTTGGTTTGGTTTTTTGCTTCACTGCGTATCTTGTAGGATCTTAGTTCCCCAAGCAGGGTTCGAACCCAGGCCTGCAGCAGTGATAGCACAGAGTCTTCACCACTGGACCACCAGGGAATTCCCAGTTACACGGGTTTTGGAGTTAAATGTGTAGCACTTGCAGGATTTTGAGTAGAGGAGTAATAAACTCTGACATGTGCATTATACAGATCCTTACGACCCCTTGTTGAAAATGCCATAACCCAGGCAAAATATGACAGTGGTTCAGATGAGGTTGATGGCTCTGGACTTAGGGGAAGTAGTCATCCAGTGCTACAGTGAACGGAGATCAGGAAGGCTGTGGGCGGAGCAGCCTTCTGAGGGGAACAGAAGCTCAGTTTTGGATTTGCGAGTCTGAAAGAACAATTAGATGCCCAAGTGGAGGCGCCAAGTAGGAAACTGGATATGCAGATCTGAGGCTCTCCTACCATAAATCTCGCGAGAAAGGGGCTGGGACTCGACATTAATTTGAGAGTCTTCAACACAGAGCTGTTACTTAAAGCTATGAGATTGACTAATTCACCAGGAAATTAAAATTGGATAGAGAGGAAAGAAATCCCAAGACTGAGTCCTGAGACACTCCAGTATTCAAAGGTTGGAGGAGAAAGATGGAAACTGCAAAGGGACTCACCAGCAAAATAGGATGAAATGAGCTTTACTGTTGGGAGGCTCGGGGGGCAGAGAAATAGGGTGGCAGCCGAAGAGGAAATAGGGTCAAAAGAAATATTGTGATTGTTGCTGTTTTTTGTTGGTTTTTAACAACTGCATCTTGATGAGACCCATCCAGCACAGAGGGGAAATCAGGATGCAGAAGAGAAAGAAGAAAACTGTTACATCAGGGGTTTTGGTTGACAGGATCAAGGGATTCAAGAGTAATTGCAAGAGAGTGGTTATGGATTATGGATTCATAGTTAATCCATAATGATGGATTATGAATTGACATTGTGCACAGAGTGAGTGGAGGACCCAAGGGGCAGTCCATCGGGGTTCACTACCATGGCTATGGTTCACGAAGATAGGGAGAGCCTTAGTGCTCTTACTATTTTCAATGAGGAAACAAATTCAACCCTCTTCAGTCATGTTTCTAAGGCAATACAGAAATGGTATGTTTTAGGCACGGGTAGGCTGAGAAGACTGGGTGTTTTGAAGGAACTATATGGTGAGCAGAATTCCAAGATATGGTGCCCAAGATTTCCAGGTCCTGGTTATCTCAGAAAATACTAATCTAGGTACTGCTGCAAAGCGATTGTGCAGAGAGAATTCAAGCGTCGAGTCCGTTGCGACTGGAAGATATGGAAATTGTTCTGGGTGAGCCCAAACTAATCATGAGTTCTTTAAAAGCAGAAGTCAGAGATCTGAAGCGCCAGAATCCCACACACTGCTCTGGCCTGAAGATGGAGGAAGCCAGGTGGAAAGAACGTGAGGGGCCTCTGGGAGCTGAGTGCAAGCCCTGGTCTGCAGTCCCCAAGGAAATCCGGTCATCGGTCCCACAACAGCAAGAAACAGGACTCCGTCAACCTGGAATGACCTCGGAAGCGTTTTTCTGCATATTCTCCAGATAAAAACTCATTCTGGCCAACATCTAGATTTCAGCTTTGAGCGGAAGACCTGGTCACATGGAGCCGGAATTCTGACCTACGGAATTGTGAGCTAATGAACGGGTGTGGTGTAAAGCCACAGAGCGTGCAGTAATTTGTTGGACAGCAAGAGAAAACTAATACAAAGCATTACCTCCCTGTGATTTTGCCTGGAGACAGTCCGTATAGTTTAGTGTGGCTGAAGCAACCACCTCCTCCCCTCCCTGGCTTCCTTCCTTCCTGCCCATGGCTGACACTGGCTGACTCTTAAGCACACCTCTTTTCTCTTCCTTCTGGACCAGCTTTCCTTGCTGTTAAGTGTGTCCAGGTAACTGAGATAAGGGTAGAAGGCATATAAGCCTCTTCTGGGTCTGGTGCTTACCCCCTCTGGAGAGACCCTTCACCTCCTCTCTTCTCCAAAGTGCTGGCTGGCTGGTGGTTGTCATCACAAATTCAGAAGCCACGTGTGGGAGAGGTCAGCCCCTGTGTCAGCCTGGAGTTTCCAATGAGTGTGTGGAGCAGAACCCCACCTTCTACCTGCCCACAAACATCCCCAATTGGTGTGGAGTAAGAAATAAATGTCTATTCTGTTACTTCACTGGGATTTAGGGGTTTATCTGTTATAGCATCTATTGTTGCCTTAATTGATTGGTTTATCTGTTACAGCATCCATCGTTGCCTTAATTGATTGGTTTATCTGTCATAGCATCCATCGTTGCCTTAATTGATTGGTTTATCTGTTATAGCATCCATCGTTGCCTTAACTGATTGGTACCCGTCTTCATCCCATACTGACTGAGCAAATGCTATGTGTCCTAAAACTGCAACGGTCTCTAGGGATATGACAGAAAATAGGGCATAAAAAGGTACCAGTTCTGAGGGAATTTTCCCTATCTTTGGGGGAAAACAAAGGCTAGACAGGTAAATAAAATAATTATATATTTTCCTTATATTTAAAGGAAAAAAAATAGAGTGGTAAGAAAGTAAGGGGAACCCATCTTCTATATGGTCCGTGGAAGACTTCCTGAGCATGAGACATTTCTCCTACAACCAGAAAGATGGAGTGACTCAGCCAGGCCAACGGCTGCCCAAACAGCGTGTCTCATGCTGCAGATGTCTCTAACTGGAAATTCAGAAAAACAGGAACATAGAAAATTAACTTCAGATGGAGATTGTCAGATGTCAGAGCTGAGTCTGCATCCTGGCTCTGGCATTTCTTTGACTCTTAACACGGGGCAAACTGATTAAATTATCCGAGTTTAAATTTTCTCATCTATAAAATGGGAATGATTTGATCTTCTTCAGAAAGGTGTTGTGAGGATGCCTGTATAGAGAAGGCCAGCAGCACATACTAGACATTTTGCAAAAGAAGGCACCAAATGGTGTTGAGTGAGCATTGCAATCCACAGCAATTAATTAGGGCTGTTGGTTCTATAGAAACATGACGTAGCATCACATGTGCCTGCATGAACGTATTGATAATAGAACAACCAAGGCTTCAGATACGTCTCGTGGCCTGAGACTTGCTCTCCTCACTTCTCTCTAGGAGCCCCTGTAACACTGACCGAGGCGAAGATCCATGATGGCAGACAGGATGGGAGACAGGGAGCCAGAGGTTGAGAGGTTTTGACAAGTTTTGGAAGGTAGGAAACAAAGGAAAGGAAGTCACAACCAGAGAAGCACGTGGTGACAAGGGACACACGCCTTCCCGAGAACACCTGGGCCTCAAGCTCCCAGGCGCCATGGACGTGGAAACCAATCAAAAGACCAAAATGGCACAATCGAGTGTCTATTTACAGAAAAACCAGGCATCTCCTGAAAGACACACCGGGGAGGAGACACAAGGTTACTCTTTGGAAAAACTGAATGGAAGAGGTAAGAGTCTAGAGGTAAAATCAGGCTCCGAGTAGAGCAGGGAGGAGGCCCAGCACAGAAGTGAAGCGGGAAAAGCAAGTGTCTCCATGTGGAATGGTTGGACACTGGCCCTGTGCCCTCCCCTGAGGGACCATCCCACACCCTCCACCCTACGACAAGGACTAGTTGTGGACTCATTTCTGGAGATTATGAATGATGCCGGAGAAAATAAATCGGTAACAGCACAGAGAATCTCCTCAGTCAATACGGCCCCTTAAGGACCACAGAACTTCTAATCACCTTCTCCCCTGTGTCACTGTAACTGTGACCAGAATGAGAACGGAACTCTCAAGGAAACCCTTAACACAAAAGGCAGATGCCAAAATAATACATCAACTAATGATTCCAAAATGTGACTAAGACGAGCACCAAAAAGACTGCAAAAAGAAAGTGGAACAAAGAAAACTTCCCAGAGATACAAGTCTCCAGGTCACGAAGGCCAATAACATCCAGGAAAATAAGTGGAAAAGACCCATGTAAGACCAAGAATAAAGAGGAAAGCCTAAAAGTTCTAGAGAGAAAATAAAATGAGGGAACATATGAAAAGAGTGAGAAGCAGGATGGCATGAGAAAGTAATACTGGAGGCAGGGGAACAAAACTGGAATACTTTAAATTCTAGAGTTTTAAACTTAGAATCTATGCCAGAGCAAAATATTGATTGTGTTAGAATCGAATACAGATATTTTCATGCCTGCAAAAATTAAAATATTTTCTTCTTACACTAGAAGATATAAACCAGTAAAATTTTTAAAAAAATACACGAGATTCAAATACAGCAATTCTAAAATGGGAAACTGATAAAGGAAAATTTTATGATGGTACCCTCAGAGAGTTCCAGAAGAAAACGACCCCAGGAGTTCAATTGGAAATGTTGTCAAAATGCAGATGATGGAATGTGATACCAGAGAAGCTCAGTAATACATTTCTAGCAGCTGTGCTTTTGCAATTCGAAAGCCAAGACCTCCCCTGGAGTAGATGTCAGTATTAAAGTGTGACGACATTACTTATCTCTTATGAAAATGCTATTGTTCGCAAAGAGTTAATACTTTTTCTGCTTTATGGGGAAAAGGGAGCATGGGAGAACCCTCTAGCTCCACTGAAGTGGAAATCTGATAAAGATGGAATGGTAGCTGCGTCACCAGGCAACACTGCTAATGTAAACACAATCCCTGATTTCCAAAGGGCATCTGGACACGAGGGTTGTGTATGAACGATGGTGTCCTGGTGGGAAGCCCTGGCCTTGATCTCCCTGAAGGCACTAACCCCTGGCATATCTGGTTACTGGGTGCATCCCTGTTGGCACGTCTGGTAGCCAAGCCTGTGGAACTATTATAAGAGATACAGGGGGCTTCTAAGCCGGGGTCGCTCCCACACACATGGCCTCAGTCTTATAGCTCAGTTGCCTCTAGAGGGTCAAAGAGTTCACAGTCCCCGGACCGCAGTGGGCAATGCTACCAGGATGTTCTTGGCCAGACCCCTTTGCCGGCTGTGTTTCCCACTCCGTGGTGTTTCTCTGAGGGAAATGGTGCCAGGCCTGGCTTATTAAGCTAGGAGTATGAAATGTCCAGTGGAGTCTATGACCCCAAGAATAAATGCTGCCACTATAAATTATTTACATAATCAGAAAAACTCCATGAAGCTGTTGTTACGGTAAGGGCTTATAAAAGGAAAGTATATGGAAATAAAGTCAAAGATACTTGGCTGAATTTGTTTGGCATTTCACATTAGGAGCTTCTATTTTATAAATCTGAGCAGAAAGAACTAAAACTTTGTATGGGACTTAGTAAAGCAGTTTGGAAAATAAGCTGCTTTTATATCTTCCCTCTTTGGAAAGACTTGGGAAAATGAAGCATTAGTGATTGTGCACGTGCGGGTAGTTGGCAAAGACGGAGAAGTGGCAAGGTGACATCAGAAACAGCCTGTGCTTCGGAACACTGCACCGGGAGCTTTGAATTGAATTGAATTGAATTTACAAAGCTAACAAGTAGAGAAAACTTAAAGCAGTGTGCTAAGTCTTCTTCCTCCACAGGCTCAGATCAATAAGCAATATTAAAACTCTAGAAAGAGCAGCAGACAATATCGTTTTTATATATGGAGGAAACTAGAAGGAGAATTGAAAACAGAAATGGTGAAAAGTGGTCATTTTGGAGAGCAGAACAACGGGTGGGGGAAGGTGACACACGGCTGTCTTCATTTCAGTGATCTTTTTCTAGAATGACCTTTATTTTGATTAAAATATTTTAAAATATTAGTGACAAAACATTAAAAAGCCATACTGTTATTAGGGAATGTGTATCCTAGCTCAGTCGGGTAAATCAGCACAGATTTGTATGTAACGCCTGCTTCTGCTAAGCAAATGCTTGAGGGACAGAATAAAATAAGGTGACAATTTCTAACACATACACAAAACAAACATGCTTGTTACTAACATGAAGAAATGCCATAAGCATAATCATAATATTAGTCTGTGCAGATAAATCCTTTATGAATTATTTTATGAACTCTTTTAATAATTTAATCTCTTAATTTGAATTTAAGATATTCTATTTTAATCTGGTGTTCACCTGTACATCTGTTTGCACACACCAACTTGAAATATAATGTTTATGGAAAATATATAATATAAACATTTAATAATTAAACATGAGTAGGAATGTAAAATAATAATGCTAAGTGCTACTATATATTTAATATAAATATAATAAATAGCTAAGTGATGACTTACAAGATGTTGATTGTGAAACAATTTTTGGATGACCAGAATACATCCCATTGTGATAATAGACCTGAATTTCAGCAATAAAAGAGAAAATAGTTTTCTAGTGTAAATTTATGAATCACAATATAACACATACATATTTGTCATACATTGTTGTTTATTTTCATAAAAAAAATATACTGGTTAACTTTAATTTAAAGTTGAAACTTCAAGATATGTCAATACTTTATTATCAAAATGTTTTAAAGAAAATATTTACCAGTGAAAAAGATATAAAGAAATTTTAGCCCATTTAGCAATAATAATAATACTAATAGTTATAATCAGCAAGAATAAGTGAAAATTAAGGAATAAAATCCAACACATCAAAATGTTCATCATTTAAAGTTGATTCCCTATTAATAGGCTAACATCTTCACATTTCTTTAAAACGGAAATTCTGCTGTATACTATTTAGAAGAGTTATACATAAAATGTACAAAAAGGTTTTTAAGGCTAAGTGGAAACAATATAATGTAAGAATCACAGTATTGATATTCAAGTGATATTTAGTTCACAAGGGTTAAAACAATAAAGATTGATGATACAGGGTAAACTCTACAGTAGAGACATAAGTAGTTCAAAATATTGAACACAATAAAGCAAAATAATTTAGATATACAAGGGAAACTGAATGGAGCAAGAAAGCATTAAGAATCTTCAGCAAAAAAACAGCTGAAGCAAAAACAGATCTGAATAGTACTAATAGAAGAGATTAATAATAAATCTGGAAAATATATATCTAAGCTTTTACCCCATGGAGGGTATATAATATCCTCAGTACTCACAGAGTATTCATAAATATTTATCACACACTGAGCTGTAAAAAATACTGTAGATTCCAAAGGGCAGAAATTGTAAAGGCCAATTATCCTTTTAAACTAATAATTAATTGCAATAAAAAATTCAGGAACCAGAAATGTAGAAAAGTCTCTTTAAAAAAAAAAAGATAAATTAAAAATTCTTCCAAATTACAATTATATACTCTTTAGAAATTATCAATAATAAGAACAATCTACTTTAAAAATCCACTCATTAAATTTTATGTCAGTCATTGAGAAATTAGTAATAAGTAATATAGACATGGGATAGAGTCAGAATTTTACCAAAGAACAATCCGTAGCTTTACTTTTTTTTTTTTAGTTAATAAAAAAGAAAAGGAGAAAGAAATAAATGGTCAAAAATCACTTTCAATGCCCAAACTAGCAGAATATCAAAATAAACCTACAATAAAAGAAAGTAATACATTAACAATTATGAAAACAACTGTATTAATTTATTAACCAGAGATCACAATGATGAATAAAGCTAAAATGATTGCTCCCTCATTAAGGTATAAATGTAGCAGTGGATTCTGAAATAAACATAAAAACAAGTTATGGGAACTGCAGTGAAGAAAACAAGAGGCAGCCTTTTGAAGAGTGAGGAAGAGAAAGGATAACTGAATAATTGTCTCCTAATTTGAATTTGGAGATTGCATTTTAATACGGTGTTTACCTATATTTTTCCAGAATCGCTTATCATGATTGACAAATGGGAGAAGAAAATTCTAGAAAGAGAGGAATGTTGAGTAAAGTGCCTAAAAGAGAGTAAAACCTGAGTGTTTGGAGAAAAGAAAAGGAAACCAGTGTGCCTGGAGCTTCCTGGGCACTGAAGGAGGGGATGTGAAGTGTACAATGATAGGTAATAACAAAGTATTTCTTTTATTCCGACTCTTCTTTGGGAAAATATAAGTGGCACACTCACTCAAAAAGGGTAACATACCTGAAAAGAACAGTAATATCGAAAGATAAGGTAAATGATTCTCAAAGAATCCTTCTGTGTTAAAGGGACTAAAACACATTTTTTGGTGAACGAATAATGCCTGTATTATTTAAAGTTATAAAACACAGAAGAACAGGAAAATGCCTCCAACCTGTTTTATCAGGTTAGCATAACCTTCATACAAAAATGTGAAAAGAATGATGTGTGTCCCCACCTATGCCAGCGTCGCCTTTACCCACTTATTAAATGACCTCATTTATGAATGTGTATTCATAAAAGCTTAATAAAATATTAAGCTGTTGAGCTCAATAATACTTTAAAGGAATAATACACAATGAGAGAGCAGGGTTGTTTTCTTGGAATGTGACACTGCTTCAACATTAGAAAACCTATCACTATAATTCAGCATATACACAAATCACACCAAAGCATCACAACCATGGCAGACCCAACATAGTATCATAAAAAACATTTGATAAAGTCCAACCTACGTTTCTGGTTAAAAACAAAAACAAAACAAGAAAGCTTATGTATACCTAAACACTTCTTTAAGTGATAAGAATGTGAAGCAGATTGTCAACATGGCGTTAAACAGTCAACTGTGGAACTTCCCATTAAACCAGAAATAAAAGTGAGAGATTTGACTGAATAAAAATAAAAGGTGAAATTGTGTATGAGTTAAAGTGCTATAAAGAAAATTAAAAGGCAAACTATACACTGAAAACAAATTTGCAAGTCATAGGACAAAGAGTTTAATATTATTAAGAGCCGAGAAGCATTCCCAAAGAAAACTAGACAAAGGAGCAGGAAGGATGTTACTACAAGACGAATAACAAAAACGATATTTCTCCTCAACAGTAAGTAAAGAAAACCCATAAAAACAAAAAGAGTTGCCAATACCGTATTCCACCCAGTAAATATCAAAGGAAAAGGGGATGCGCAGTGTTGGTGAGATTCTCCAGAGCAGTTATTTCACACACTGCCATGGGAACGGCAATTTGGTAACTTCCACAGGGAAAAGAAAAAGTATCATAAAAAATCTCAAAATACATGTAAATTGCTTTTGACCCAATACATTCATTTCCGGGAATTTATTCAGACAGAAATGATAAAAGACATATTCAAAGATGTTGTTATTTCCCTGGAAGAGTGTTTGCTGACTGTTGTCAAAACAGGTATAGTTAGTAGAATGTGATAAAGCCGTAAGATAGAATCTTATGCAAACATGAAAAACTAGTAGCGGATTATTAACATGGAAAAACGTTCGCGATACAGTGACTTATGAAACATGCAGTTTATCAAACGGTGTGCTCATATTACGGAATTTGTGAGATCATGGAAAATCTACGTCTGTCTCTCGCTCTAGTTCCTGGCACAGAACTCCCGAAACCCTGGTGTCTCCTAACTGATAAGAGCGCCAGGAACATTTTTGTCTTTGGTCTTTGACCCTGATTCCTGACACAGAGCTGCAGAAAACCTTGTAACTTCCAGGGCGACAGTCTTTTACTCTACTGAGGTGTTTCTGGGTGGGTTCCTGGATGGCTCCCACACGAGGGCTGGTCCCCGGAAAGACCAAACCATGATTAGTCTCGGAAGTTTCAGCCCTCCCCTCCCCCATTCTCCTGAGAAGGGAGAAGGGCTGAAAATGGAGTGAAGGATTTATCATGCCTATGCGATGACGCCTCCATAAAATCCCAGAAGTATTGGGGTCAGAGAACTTCCAGGCTGGAGACCACACTCACGCCAAGAGGGTGACACACTCCCAACTCCACGGGGACAGAGGGTCCTGCACTTGGGACCCTCCCAGACCTCACCCTACGTATCTCTTCATCTGGCTGTTCGCCTATATCCTTTCTCACAACCTTTAATAAACTGGTAAACGATGTAAGTGTTTGCCTGAGTCCTGTGAGCTGCTTTAGTAAATTAATCAAACCCAAGGAAGTGGGTCATGGGAACCCCTGATTGTAGTCAAATCGAGCTACAAAGTGGTGGGGACCTCCTACTTCTCATCGTCTTCTGACGTAGGGTGGGACCAATCTCGTGGGACTGAGCCCCTCACCTGTGGAATCTGACGCTACCTCTGGGTAGATGGTGTCGAAATTGAATGGACACCCAGCTGGTGTCAGAGATACTTGCTTGATGTGGGGGAAAAAACTTCACACACTTGGTGACCAGAAGTGTCAGAAGTGAAGTGTTTCAGGTGTCCGGTTTTCTTTGGAAATGCTTCCCTGTGTTTCTTATAGGGAAGAAACACACAGGAGATGGAATGAACTGAGGTTTTTCCCTACAGCAGGAGGAAAAGACTGAGTTTTCCCATTTTAGAAGTATACACACAAAATATGATCAGTAGACAGCGAGCTTATGGGTGAGCTTTTTAACTCTCTGTGTACACTGCTACTTCCTTACATTTATTTCTGCTATTTTCTAATCTCAACGTACCTGTAAAAAACATTTGTAATTTAAAAAGTCACATTAGTGGGCTTCCCTGGTGGCGCAGTGGTTAAGAATCCGCCTGCCGGTGCAGGGGACACGGGTTCGAGCCCTGGTCTGGGAAGATCCCACATGCCGCGGAGCAACTAGGCCCGTGCGCCACAACTACTGAGCCTGTGCTCTAGAGCCTGAGATCCACAACTACTGAGCCCGTGTGCCACGACTACTGAAGCCCACGTGCCCAGAGCCCGTGCTCCACAGCAAGAGAAGCCACCACAATGAGAGGTCCGCGCACCGCAGCAAAGAGTAGCCCCCGCTCGCCACAACTAGAGAAAGCCCACACACAGCAAAGAAGACCCAATGCAGCCAAAAATAAAATAAATAAAAAATAAAAATAAAATATTAAAAAATTTTTAAAAGTCACATTAGTAAAGGTAAATAGCCCAGATGAATAAAAGATGTGGCAAAGGAATAATCTACTGTGCATAAAATGTTGTGCTTCTTGACATGGGAGCAATAATTTACCTATAAGTAAATCATGTTAAAGGTCAAAAAAGATCCAACAAAATATGTGTTGTAAACAACTGTATTATGTACTAGAGATGAAAAGTTTGGAGTCAAACTTTTACACTTTTAAAGTGTGATTCCATTAGACATCAGAGCTTCTCAAGCTTGAGTGAGCACTGGTGTTAGTATTACTTAAATACTGCAGAATAATCACTATAATGTATATCAGTAATGTATGATTATGGAAATTGTAATCTTACCTGAAATGTATATTGTGTTGAATATTGAAGACCTTCTACCAAGAATTTGCACTCTGGTTGTTTTAATTCTCTTTCAGCCGAGTTATTTCCAATACTGACTTTCAAATGGTACTGCCCTTTCTGGGAGCCATTAAAGTCTTTAGGAGGCTTACAGCTCACAGCCATACTATTATCTGTCTTCCTTGAAACATGTAAGTCCATGACCTCGCTTGGACCTATCAATATGAAGAAATATTTGTTGTTTTTAATCATTTGGTAAATGCGTATTTAAATTACTGGACAATATATGTGTACAGTATAAAATGTTTTAAGTGCTTATTTGGGTGTTACAGATGGGGAAGTTAGGATAGAACGTACATAAAAAGCTATAACAACTCATCTGAAAATAAATTATACATTCATTTGATGAATATTAGCATGTAAGTTGTACTTGAAACCATGAGATGTTTTGCAATTCCCCCAAAGAAAGTGTGTAGAAATAGAAAATAGAGAAGAAAGGAGTGGAGGGGCAGGAAGTAGAAAATAGAGAAGAAAGGAGTGGAGGGGCAGGAAGGGGAATCTCCGAAGGCCTACAAACAGTCCAGGTCCTCCTTTTGGAAATGCTTACATGACCCTGGTGATACCTGGCTGGATTCTTCAGCAGCAGTGAATCCTCTTTGTTTCTGTGATAGCACAGACATTCAGGAAAATAACAAAAGCATAATGCTTGAGGACCTGGACTTTTGAAACCAGAACTTAAATGACATTAAGAGTATTTTACGTATGGCCCTGAAGAGGACAATTTTTCTTTGTGAGCCTGATGCCAGGTAGGGTCTCTGGAGCTATAGCTATTGCCTTACACAGGGGGTATTTCTTCTGCCCTGACCTCATGGAGTTTACATTCACCCCAGAGACAGATCTAGCTTTGGACCTGGCATCTATGGAGTTATCCCATGGGAGAGCAAGAGTCAAATGAATGTAAAATGTGACATAAAATAAAATAGTATGTAGTTCATTGTAACGGAGAAGAAAATGCTGACAAAATACTGCTTCATGAGGTCATGCAAGCAGTGAACGCTTTGTGAGTGAGGCGTTCTGATGGCAGTCGACATTTCTAGAGAATAAAGAAAACAATAGATTTTTTAAATCTAAGTTGGTTAGATTTTTATCTACGTTGGTTAGATACTTAATTGCCTGAAATCTTACAAATTGTACCTGTTCATATGCCCTCAAGCTTCATTCTTACAATTCTATGATTATACCTGAAGGATACAGAGAAAACCCAGGATAAGAGTTTTTAAATTGTTGTGTTTTAAATTATTATAAACCCTAGATGTTAACAAATGTGCCAGGTCAGTGTGTTTCTCAAATGAAGCATAAAGGTGGACATGCTGTTTTAACGGTTTAGACTTTGCTGTTCATAGAAAAAAGCATTAAAGCTTATAACTTACATGTTGCTTCTGTTTCAACTACACATTTCACATCAGTTCCATTACGTTCCACACTTCCATTGACAGAGGCATGTAATGTTATCTCATACCTTGTAAAAGGTTTCAAATATTCCAAATTGATTGTGTTTGTAGTTTTATTCAGAGTGTGGCATCTTTTTGCTTAGGGGAAAAAATGGAAACTTTTAGTAAGTCATCAAAATTTAGGATTACCACATATTTAATTTAGTGTCTACAGTAAATCATTCCAAGCCAACTCCAAACTGAGCAATTGAGAAATGAAAACATCCTTGGTGCTCAGAAATACATACAATTATCAGCAAATGCATTGAACAAATGTGATTACTATAAACTCAAATATTCAAAAATGATGGTTTCATATAATTAATTTGGTACAAAACATATTTAATAAGTTCAGACATATTGTTTACCTATGGTCTCTTTTCTTTCTGAGAAAACACAGCTCATGGTGGATATTATGAAAGTCTTTTTTCCAATACTTTGGCAACCCTTTTTCTGATACTTAACCTCCAAACTTTGAACTTTGGTATGAGCCACTGTTATAGACTTCAGATACAAAATCCAGATACAAAATCCATTTGATCACCAGTAACTAGGTGTCTTCTGCCCTATTCGTCTGAGCACTACAGTAATTCATGGGAGCTGAAACAGTGAAGGAAAGCTTCATGCTGGCAGTAGAATCTGAGCTGTTCATTGAAAGATGAATGAGGCTGAGTAGGTGTAAGGAAGGAAAGAAAATTTTACAAAGGAAAGAAGGAGCATTTTTTGTTTAGGCACTAGCCCGACTAGTATAGCAGACTCTGGCTGGGTAGGAACATGGGAGGTGGGACCTTGCTTACGCAGATGAGTTAGCACTTGTTAAGTTGAAAAATCACTAGCCGCTGACTATTTTTGAGTAGCCAAGTGCCACCAAGAAAGGTTAAAAGAAGGTTAGAGAGGAAGCATGTTACTGTGATAACAATAATAATACCAGTAGTGATAAAAACAATGAACAGACTATGCTGTGTTCCAAGCACATCTTGAAGTATTCTATGTGAATTAATTCACCATCACCACAACCCTATAGGTTGGCACTCTTGATGTCATCCGATTTTACAGATGAGAAAACTGAGCCACAGAGACATTAGCAATCTGTCCATGATCTCACAGGAAACGAACAACAGAGTCAGGATGAAACCCGGACACTGAGGTCCCAGAGGCCATGCTTTACCCTTCACCGCCATGCATATTGTCTGGGGTAGAAGAGGGGGACAAGGGTCTGCAATGGGGCCAAGCTTTTTCCTCCTCTTGGACACTTTAATTCTCTGGTCTAGGTGGACGTGCCAATGGACTTGCAGAAACAGTGTAAGGGAAGATTTAGCACGTGCTAATTTCTTGTCTCAGTTACTTATCCATGACATGGAGATTATAGTAATATCTCTACCTCACCATGGGATGCTAAACAGTAAGTGAGATAAAGTGTCTCTTCTAGCCTGGTTAAGTGTCTATTTTCTCAGAAATCCCCAAAGCTGAGTTAGTTGATTTATACCTGCAAGCTCAGCCACGCTGTCCCTAGTGAGAACTGTCTTTGAGGACAGGAAAGGTGTGAGTTCTAGAGAGGGGCAGGTGGCACCCCCTGACCCGTAACTCCTTATATGGTGTCTGCATGTCAGGACAAGGATCATCTTCTAACTCAGCTCCAACCCAAATGTCAAGATGTCGTTCTCCAGGTCCATCTGGCTTCCATTCGGTGACCTAATTTTGTATGATTGTAGATGTAATCTCACAACCATTCTGCATCAAAATAAGTTTCATTTATGTTGTTCTGTGATGCTTTCATCTTAGTCAGCTTGACAAAATCAAGTTGTTGATTTAATTTTGAACAACACATTTTTTTCCAAAAGACATTGCTGTTTGGGGAATCGAAGTGTTCAGTGCTTAGAAAGATGGTTTGGAATGTTCATTTCCAGTTGCCAAGGGTTTCAAGCTTTGGTTGAAAGGTCAACATATTTTACACGAGTCTCTCTGCCTCCATGTGGGATACCTTTCCTCAGGACCCTGAGGCCAGAAGCACTAGTCGAATGGCACAGGTAAAGACTTTATTAGACTTAGGGATGAAATTTGGTTTTCCTTAGGGCAACAGGGACATGTCTAGTTTCAAGTCATGCCTGTTGCACTGGAAATGGCTAGATAGATACTGGCTTCATCACTTGTCACCTCTTTGCTTTCTAGCAAATACCTCAGGAAATCCATTAACAACTTCCCAGTTGAAACTGCTCTAAAGTATCTTCCTGAACACCATGCCAAGTAGTATAAACCCGTTGATCCCCAGAGGGTTTTGCACTGCCACCTCCCAAAATAAGAGATATTTTTTTCTCTTATGTTGTTTAAGCAAAAAGGCAATAAACAAAATCATTTCCAATAACATCGCTGCGATGTGGAAGGGTGTACACTGGTTTCTATAACTTTTGAGAAATAGTCCTCTGAATGCAACAATGACTCAGGGCCTCTTCCCTATTACTGAGGAAACTTCATTGTCACTTGGCACTTTAAGTTAATACATAATACTGGAGATGCACAAGGTGTCTCATGTTCAAAAATGAACTTACAGTAGCGAGAAAAGCACAGTCAAAGCTGTTGAATTTGAGCATTGATTTTAAGTTCTGTGATCCTCAGGGCATCGTATGAACTCTGAACATATCCATGCATCTCTTCTCTCAGAGTCATTGTTGAAACGTTTAACAAAATCTTAAAATACTATAAAAACACCCCACAAGCAGAGGAAACTAAATAAATGTCAGTTACATTTGTCTACCTTTTTTAGTCTACAGCTTTCAGAGTCGCTGCGATGTTTAAATGAGGAAATAACAAAATGAATTTAGTACCTAATTAAAAGTTATATAAATTGCCATAAGAGTTCACTGACTTTCTTCCTGTGAATTTTTAATAGTGGTTTTATTTGAAATAATGAGAGTAGTTAAAAGAATTGTTCTAACATGCTATACTCTGATCATCTCTCTTTGACTTAGATAATACAGAAGAGGATCTCAGGACCTGTGCTCGCGATGAACCAGAAGACAAGACAGAGCACGCTCCCCTCCCCAGCAGTGGTGGATGATGGCAACGAGAGACAGAGGACTGGGGATGACTTGTTTCCAAAGGGCCCTTTGAGCAGAGTCAGTGCATGAGCCACAGTGGAGACTGGGTTCAGTTAGTTACCAACCAAGTTTTGGAGCAAAGGGCACACAGAGCCAGATGTTGCCTACCTGCCCCTTCCCTCCCCACCCATTCTGTTCAAGTGTTTTATTTGGAGAGTCATAAATTTGGGTAGCACCGAATAAGAAGGAGCTGTACTCATTGCAAAAATAACAAACAAAAACTCGTCTGACTGCAATAACTAACACATTACGTCCTTCTAAGCCTAATTATTCAAATACAGGTTTTTTAAATGGTATAGAATACAAAGAAGCAATAAATATTGCTCCATAAATTTCCACCATATATTCTGGCATACAAAATACTCCATAGTAGAGAGAGAATATAGAAAGTAAGGAATACAGAAAGGGATAGTGAGAAGAAATTTCAGAAAAGAGAAAAGAAAACCAAACAATGTGCTCACACAGAAACCAAGCAAAGAAAGTTTGTAGGAGAGGTGTCCAGTGAGGCAGACTGTACTCCTTTAATCTGACAGATTACAGATTGTCTTCCTGTAATTTCCATTTTTCATCTTCCCGTAAGTTCCATTTTTCCTTTCTCATAGACATAACTTTTCGAATTACCATAACCTCAAATACATTACCTGTATTTCTTCTCCATAGAATTTGAGTCCTCTTATGCTAATTTGAAAACTACATGTGTATTGAACTTTGCTTTAGTAGTTTGATTATTAAGATTCAAACAACAAGCAAAAAAAATATGTTATCAAAATATAAAATAACACACTGGAGATAAGTGGCTTTCTACTTTTCAAAATTTGAAAATTTATGTCTGGTTCCTACCCACCAAACAAAGAGATGGAATTCTGTGAGATGTCCAACTCAATACTACTTTAAGCTACAGGTAAAGGATTGACAAGTGGGCTATTCCATGTGCTGAGTCTCTTCTGAGGTGGTCCACGGTCCCCACTGTTTTCTACAAGTATTTTAGATACTTCACGTAGTCCAGGAGATGTCTGTTCTCTTAAATAGTGTCTTGTTTGGAGGGACTAGGCCAAAGATTGAACTAGTCATAGCACATTTTTTGGGCTGTCTTTATTTCTGCAGAAGTTCTGCAGAAGTTAGTTAATGCTAACTAGAACTATGTTCCAAGATTCCACCTGCCATCAAACTCTGTGGCTAAATGGGCATATGTTCACTTTTGTTCACCCAATTTTTTGTGTATATCAGCTGGGGCACGCTTTGGAAGTTGTTTGCAGTCCAGAATGATGAGTTCAAACTAGTGCAGCTCCCTTACATAATTTTTGGAAGACAGATATGAGTATTATCTTCCAGAGATTTTCCTTCTCTAAGGTTTGGAGTGTAATGATTAGAACTAAGAAGATCAAGAACGAGAAATGAGTATTGGGGATATTCTGAGATTTAGTCATTTCAGAGGCTGGGGAGCCTGTAGTGAGTGGAGGTAGTTCTAAAACCAAGGCGTACGGGATGCCCGTCGCGGTTGCTGTGTAGAGAGCTCCGTGGCTCACTAGCTCCATCCATACGTGGAGTGCTTTCCAATTTTTGATTTATCTTTACTGATATGGAATTAAATTCTATAAAAGTTACCTGAAGTATTCTGATAACAAAGAGTGAACGTATGAAAAAAATTTGGCGGTGGTCCCCAGGTAACCCATGCTTTATGTGCACTGAAGTTAGAACAACTCATATTCTGAGGGATTCCTGGATCTGTTGAAAGAATAAGAATATAAAATATAAAAAACAAGACATGGAGAAAACGTTCTTCATATTATTAGCATGCATTATTAATAGCCATATTTTGATTAATTATGAATTGATGATGAAAGTAAAAGAAAGATATCTGGTCTTATTAAGTTTGATAAGGTCATGTAACAGAGTGTCACTCCAGGGTGACATTGTGGAGCCTAAATGTTCCACTGACTTGAAGAGATCTGAAAACCCCTCTTCCTCTCATTTATTTTATTGTCCAGCTATCTTGGGATGCCTAGATTTCCCTATGCTGGAAATCTGTCACTGGTAGGGCTGATAAAGTTAACAGTCAGTACTGGAGTAGCACTTGTCATCACTTCCAGTAACGAGTCATCAGAACTTGAGGTGAAGAATGTAATAAATGCTTAAATCAAAACTACAAGGTAATTTTTAATTCAGACAGAAAGTCACAAAAATTATACTCATCCTCATCAGTTCACTCAAAAATCCCACAAGGACTCAGAGGCAAAGAATATACAAATCAATTTTCACTGCAAAGTAAAGGAGCTGTTACAGTGGAGGATTACTGGACTGAATGTCAATATTATGACATAGTATGAGTGTGTTTCATGTTTGGTAATTGCAATCATTGTTGCTTTTCTTGTGGTCATCCATGTACAATGCTTGGTGTCAGTCTACTTATCTCTTGTAAAAATAAAATACAGTGTGTGTGTGTGAAAAAAAAACCAAAACTACAAGGTATAATTTACATGAAAATCCACCCGTTTGGGGTATAGTTGGATGGGTTTTGACAAATATATGCATCGATATAACCACCATCGCAATCAGATATAAAACATTTCTATCCAACCAAGGAAGTTCTTCTGTGCCCCCTCCCAGTCCAGCCAGCTCCCTTGCCCACCCCCAAACACCCTCTGAACTGCCTTCTATTGCTATAGATTAAATTAGTCTTTTCTTTCATTTCATATAGATAAAATCAAACGGTGAGTACATTTTTACATCCAGCATATTGCACTTAACATAATGTTCTGGAGATTCATTCATATTGCTGTATGTGTCAGTAGTTAGTCCTTTTTATTCGTGAGTAGTATTCCATTGTAAGGATAGACCACATTTCACCTATTCATTCAACTGTTGATGAACATCTGGGTTGTTTCCAGGCTTTTGGCTACTGTGAGTGAATCTACTATGGATACTTGTGCAGAAGTCTTTCTGTGGAAAGGACATGTCCTTTCTTCTTTGGTAAATACCTGGAGTGAAAGTTCTGAGCTATTACTTTGCATTCTCACCAATAGTATTGTCAGTCTTTTTCATTTTAGCCATTTTAGTTGGTGTGTGATGTCATCAGCATCTGGTTGTTGTTTTAAGTTGCATTTCCCAGTTGACTAATGATATTGGGAAAAATTTTATGTGCTTATTGACCATTTGTGTATCTTTTTCTGTGAAGCATATGCTCAAAATGCTTGCCCATTTTTAATTGGGTTACTTGATGTCTTATTTTGTATTTGGAAGAATTCTCTATATATTCTTGCAAAACTCTCTGTTGAAAAAATTAATTGTGGATATTTTTTCACAATGTATGAATTGTGAAAAATTTTTATTTCCTTAGTGGCTTTATTCAAAGAGCAAGAATGTTTAATGTTTATGAAGTTTGATTTCTAAATGTTCTTCTTTTGATTCTTGCTTCTTGTGTCCATCTAAGGAACCATTGCTTAAGCTAAAGTAGCAAAGATTTTTCTAACGTCTTTGTCTAGACATTTTATAGGTTTAGCTCTGCAATCCATTTTGAGTTAATCTTTGTGTTTGTTGAGAGATAAAGGCCGATGTATTTATTTTTTCTATAGGGATAACTAAAAAACAATCTAATAATGAAATAAATATCCAAATAAATAAATAACCAAAAAAAAAAAATCCTCCCCCTCACTGAATTGCCTTTGCACTTTTATAAACAATAAAATATTTTTTTCCTGGGATTTCTATTTTGTCACAGTGATTTATAAAGACTGTACTAATTTTAGTATTTAATATCCAAAAAGCATTAAATTTTTGCTAGTTACATGAGGACATAGTATTTCTGTAGGTTTGTTTTTTTTCTCATGGTTTTGAGTTGTTTTGGGGGCTACTGGAGACATGGATTTAGGAAGCTGCCTTACTCTCAGCTAGCTATCCCTTCCATATGAAACTCAGAATCACTTTAGTATGTTCTGTCAAAAGTCCTGTAATATTATAATTAATAAACAACTTCAGCAATGAGACAGATTTCAGGATCAATACAGAAAAGTCCATTGTATGTCCACACACTGGCAATGAACAATCTGAAAATGGAATTAAGAAAACACCACCATCATAAGCAGGAATAAATTTAAACCTAGGAATGAATTTAACAAAAGAACTATAAGACTTGCACACTGAGAACTACAAAACATTCTCCAAGAAAATTAAAGAATACCTAAATTAATGGAAAGACACCCCATATTCATGGACCAGAAAACTAACATTGTTAGGATGGCAACACTCTTCAAATAGATCTACAGATTTAACTCAACTTCTGTCGGAATCCTGGCTGGCTTCTTTGTAGAAAATGACAAGTTGATCTCAAAATTCATATGGAATTTCAAGGGACCTCAAATATCCAAAACAATCTTGAAGTGGAACAAAGTTGAAGGACTCACACTTTCTGATTTCAAAACTTACACAAAGCAACAGTAACAGACAGTGTAGTACTGGCATTAGATGTATAGATTAATGGAATGCAAGAGTCTAGAAATAAGCCCATCATTATTGTTAATTAATTTTGACAAGGATGAAAAGAACATTCAATGGGAAAAGAGTAGTTTTTTCACTAAATTGTGCTAGGACATCAAAAGAATGAAATTGGACCCTTACCTCAAATCATAAACGAATATTAACTCAAATGGATTAATAGAGCTAATTTTAAGACTTAAAACTAAAAAATTCTTAGAAGAAAACATAGGGATAGCTCTGCATAACCTTGGATTTGGCAATGAATTTTTAGTTGTGACATCAAAAGCATGAGTAACAAAGGTAAAAATTAATAAATTGGACCTCATCAAAATTAAAAACTTATAAGCTTCAAAAGCTATCAAAAAAGTAAAAAGACAACCCAGAGAATTGTAGAAGATATTTGCAAGTCATATATCTGAATTGTGTCTAGAATATATACAGAACTGTTACAACTCAGTGAAAAATAACCCAACTTCTAAAAATGTGCAAATAGTGATAAAAGATATACAAATGGCAAATAAACAGCTGAAGCTATGCTCAAGATCATTAGTCATTAATTTAAATCACAATGAGATACCACTTCACACCCATTGGAATGGCTAAAATAAAAAAGACAATAAGTGTTGGTGAATATGTGAAGAAATGAGAACACATACATTGCTGGTGGGAATGTAAAATGATGCAGCTACTTTGGAAAACTGATTGGCAGTTCTTCAAAATGCAAAACATAAAGTTGCCATATAACCCCCAAATTCCAATCCTAGGTATAAACACAAGAGAAACGAAGACATATATCTACACAAAACTTGTACACAAATGTTCATAGCAGCATTATCCATAATAGTCAAAAAGTGGAAACAACTTCAATGTCACTCAACTGATAAAGGGACAAACAAAACAAGGTACATTCATACAATGGAATATTATTAGACAATAAAAAAACGGAAGTATTGATATGTTACAACACGGATGCACCCTGAAAACAGTACACTAAGTGAAAGAAGCCAGACACAAAAGACAACATATTATATGAAATGTCCATATTAGGCAAATCCATCAAAGCAGAAAGTAAATTAGTAATTGCCTAGATATGGGAGTGGGAGGGAAATGGGGAGTGACTGTTAAAAGATACCAGTTTTTTTTGCTGTTGCTTGTTTTTTTGTGGGTTTTATTTTTTATTTTTATTTATTTTTTGGTGTGATGAAAATGTTTTAAAGTTGATTCAGGTGATGATCTACAACTCTAAATATATTAAAAACCACTGACTTCTATACTTTACATGGGTGAATCATACAGTAGGTGAACTAACAAAAGTTTGTGCGTTTGTTTTTTTTAAGAATGTGGCTTCTTTTGCAACGGTCTTGAAAAATTTCCCCTGTTGCCTGAATAAAATGACATGTAAAATGGTTAAATTGCTATTTCCAAAGGCTGCAGGATTCCTGCATTACTGGAAGAAATCTTATTCAATAATGGTGGGGTTTTTTTAAGACCTTACTTTTTTAGAGCATTTTTGAATTCACAGCAAAATTGAGGAGAAGGCACAGAGATATGCACAACATCCCCTGTTATCAACATCCTCCACTTGAGTGGTACTTATGTTACAATTTATGAACCTACACTGACACGTCATTATCACCTGAGTCCATAGTTTACATTAGGGTTCACTCGATGTTGTACATTCAATGGATTTGGACTAATATATTACATGACATGTATCCATTATTACGGTATCATACAGAGTACTTTCACTGACCTAAAATTCTCTGTGTTCTGCCTATTCATCCTTCCCTGCCTTCCAACTCCTGGCAACCACTGATCTCTTTATTGCCTCCACAGTTTTGCCTTTTCCAGAATATCATATAGTGAAACCATATGGTATGTAGCCTTTTCAGACTGGCTTTGTTCACTTAGTGATGTGCATTTAAGGTTCCTCTATGTCTTTTCGTGGCTTTATAGCTCATTTCTTTTTAGTGCTAAATAGTATTCCATTGTCTGGATGGACCACAGTTTATTTACCATTCACCTACTGAAGTACATCTTGGTTGCTTCCAAGTTTTGGCAATGATAAATAAAGCTGCTATAAACATCCATGTGCAGCTTTTTATGTGGACATGAGTTTTCATCTCCTTTGAGTAAATACCAAGGAGTGTGACGGCTGGATTGCATTGTAAGATGATGTTTAGTTTTATAGAAACCCTCAAAATGTCTACCAAAGTGACTGTACCATTTTGCGTTCCTACCAGCAATGAATGAAAATTCCTGTTTCTCCCCATCCTTGCTGACATTTGGTATTGTCAGTGTTCTAGATTCTGCCCATTCTAAAGGTGTGCAGTGATATCTCATTGTTATTTTAATTTCCCCAATTACATGTGATGTGGAGCATCTTCTCATATGCTTATTTGCCATCCATATAACTTCTTTGGTAATTATATATTTTATAATGTACTAAAGGATCCACTTTGCTAACAGTTCATTTACTATTTAGTATCTATGTTCATAGCAGAGACTGGCCTATAGTTGCCTCAGCTCTGCCCAAGTTTGGTATCCACATTACAGTAAGCCTAGCCTATTCCCCACCCTAACAATAATCAAAATTAGTTGATAGATTTCCATGATTTCTATACTGTGGAACAGTTTGGATAGGATAGGAACTAACTGTAAACTTACCTTTCTGGTTTTTCTTTTTTAAAGGGCAGGTGAGGTAAGCAGACAGGGAGTGTGAAGAGATTGGAGAGGTATTAGACTATTATTTTATATATAACTCCAATTTTCTAATTCTTCCTAGGCAAATGTCCATAATTCATATGTTCTAGAAAATTATCCATTTTATCTAACTTTTCATATTGGATGCAAGTTTCTTTATAATCTGTAAAATTTCTACTGTATTTTTAATTTCCTTTTTATAATGCATGGGGGAAGGTTGTTTTGCTAGAGATCTAACTATTTTATTATTCTTTTCAAAACCAAGCCTTTAAATTGGTTAGTAAATTCCTGCAATTTTTGTTCATTCCTTCTTTCAATAATCTGTACTCTAAACTTTGTTATTTTCTGCTTTCTTTGCTTTTGCTTTCTGGTTCTTTTCCAAGCACTTTCCAATGATTTTCATTCAATAGAGAGCAAAGTGATAAAAGTTCCCATAAAATGTCACTTGGTCTTACTTAAGGCTACAAATTCCTCCCCCCAAATATGTCTTTACTTTACTCAAGTCTGAATATCTTTGTTCCAAAAGGTAAATTTAAGCCATCTATATTTATAGTGACTTTTGATATACTTTGACATGTTTCTGCTATATTACCTATTGTTTCCTACTTAGTAGTCTCTCTCTCCCTCTCTTCCTGCCACGTTTTTCTTCTTCCTTCCCTTCCCCCTCCCCCTCTTTCTTCTTCTTCTGCTTCTCCTCCTTCTTCCTCTCTCCCTCTCTCTCTCACACTCTCTTTCCATCTTCTTCCTCCCTCTTTTCCCTTCTTTCTCCTTTTCCTCCTTTAACATGAAGAATTTTTTTTTATTCCATAACTTTCTTCTACTGCTGATAGGCAATGCCATCTATTTATCTGTCTTTCATGTTTTTAGTGGTTCCTCATAAGTTGTCTTATGCACGATTAACATATTTTCCTAGCAGATTCTAAATTTAACTGGAATCTCTTTACTTCTACTACAGCGGTCCCCAGACTTTTGGAACCAGAGAAAAGTTTCCTGGGAGACAATTTTTCCACGGACTGGGGCTGGGGGGGGGATGGTTCAGGCGGTGATGCGAGAGATGGAGAGCAGCAGATGCAACTTCACTTGCTCACCCGATGCTCACCTCCTGCTGTGCAGCCTGGTTCCTAACAGTCCGAGGACCAGTTCCCTGGGGGTTGGGGACCCCTGTTCTATTAAATACAACTGAAATTTTAGCACTTTTCACTTCCTTCTCCCCTCCATCTTCCAAATGCTATTATTTTCCAGAATTTTATTTTCCACTTGTTATTAGTTATGATAGTCTTGTTATTATTTATATTGCTGACATTTTAGTAATAATAACTGTTATTTTGCCGTCAGCACTTAGCTTTACCATTGCGTTTTATTAGCTTCTTAAAGTGAGCTTCTGTGCTCATTTTACTCCTATCAGAGTCAGGATTTGATAGAGGGGGCAAAAGATGCAGAACACACCAAGAAAAGAACTCTGCTACAGGAAGAAAGAGGAAATAAAATGGGAAACACGTGAACAAGCATTTCACTTACCTCACAGTTTTGTTTCCACCCCGACCTCACAACAGCCTACAGTTTGCAAAAACCTTGATGAAGGTTTGGATTCGCTGTCATTTATTTCTAAATTCTTACTTTAAAACGGACACAAAGCCATTTTCTGAAACCCTTTCTCCAAATCCATAACATCTTTTTCTGTGATTCTCCATGATTCATAAGAATATAAAAAGGAAAGAAATTTAACATATAAATGTAAGTGATATACTCACCTCCATAATCTGTTTGAATAGTTTTATTTTGGCTAGTAAAAATCTTGTGATTATAGGATACTTGTGAACTACAAGTATAATTACTTTGGGGTTGAAGTTGGCCCTTTTCAAATCTGCCACTTTTATTATATGGACTAAGGCCACCTAAAAGAAATAAGTATTGCATATGAGTATATGAATACAATATATCACACTTAAATTTCATTTCGGTTTTATATCTATAATTAATATCTATTAGATTGAAAACCTATGCAAATGGTCAAAACAATAAGTAAAAGGACCTGATATCAGCTATAATACTGCATGATTTTGCTACACTCAATTTTAAAGAAAACATTAAGAGGTAGAACTGAATTTGAGTGTCTCTAATTTAGCTGATGAAATGAGGCATTAGTTCATTGTTCTCTGTTCAGAAATTGAGATTGCACTTGACATAGCCTTTACCTCGCAGATATCTTAGATCATTGTTTTATCATCAGTCTGTCATACGTTTGTCCTTGCTTTCCTCACCCTGCTCGTGTCCGAGCCGTGCATCTTCCCTGTAACATGATGATTATAAGCAGTATCATACTCCATCCTTTGTGTGAGAGTCTGTGTGTCTTTGTTTGTCTGTCTGTCTTGCCAAATATGGCCTAGCAGATAGCTTTATGCCAAGGGGGGGAGATTTCATCCCAATAAATTCAAATGAAAATAAATTAAAAGTTATTAAATCATTAAAAAGAAATGCTATCTCAATTATTCCCCTTTCCATGAACCCAAACTCATATTCCTAGAAGCACTTACTTTTCTTTTTCTACTTTCATTTTATCTAAGTCTTCTTGTAGTTGTTTATAAATGTTGTTGATGGAGGGCTGACAAAGTAAACTCTTGGAATCACGCGAAATTATGGTTGTTTTCCCTTTCATTCTAAGAGTATGTGTACCATAATTTTTTATAACTCTCTCCTCTGATAATATTTTCAACAATACCTCGTGTATAGCGGTTGCCAAGAAAATGCTTATGAATTAACTGATATTGCTATTTCAAAAATTATTTTTCAGGTGGAATATTTGTCTATTTTGTGAATTTGAGTTGTATAGAGAATACAATGATTTGATTCCAAACATATCATGGACTATGTGTGTGTGTGAGAGAGAGAGAGAGAGAGAGAAAGAGAGAGAGTGAAAAAGAGAGAATGGAAGAAGGAAGGAAAGTAAGAAGGAAGGAAGGAAGAAGAAAGGAAGGAAGGATTAGATAATATCTAGAAAAGCTTCCCACTATAGGAAAAAAACTCCTCTGATCAATGTTAAATTCTTACCACATTCAAATTTATATGTTATTTTCTTTTTATCACAAGTAAAATTTTTAGTGATTTCCCAATGTAAACAAAGAGAAGTATTTGCCTTTTCAGGTTCTACACACTCATTCAGCTGAAAATGTTTAGGATCTGTCAAGAAAAAGATACAAAAATAGATGATTAATATTTCATAATGTGTGCCTTATGGTCAATTACAGTCATTGAAATTATATTCATGATACAGAATCTGGCAAGAATTTAGATTACTGTTGAAAAAAGTCTAATAACTCTCAGTGTTTTGCATTTCTTGATTCTTGAGTTTATTCTTTTTTTAACATCACACATATTGGTAGCATTTCACTTAGAATTTATGCTACTTTAAAAAAAAATGGAACCCAAGGAAGCGTCTAGATAAAATTGCATTTTTTGCACATTTTAAAAGACTCACTCCATTTTGTTTTCTTATTTGTATCTTCAATTTTTCATTTACTCTTTGATTGTTTTTCATTGCATGATCTTTACACAGAGCATGGGGGCTTCACTCTGGGGAATGCATTGCTTTAAATTGTCATTTTCTGTTTTTAATTGATCATTTGTTCCAGTAACATTTAAAGAAAAATGAATAAGTTAAATGACATTTTTTCAAAAACATCAGATATTTAACCTATTTAAATGTTAATAAGTCAATCAATGATCTTGAATTATTAAAAGATGTGAGACATTCAACAAACTTATACAACAAGCTTATTCAGTCCCTGAATCCCTTTTGGAAAATGCATTTTGTGAAGGTAGCTTCTCTGAAATCAGCTTGGTATCTTAGTTTCCTCTTTCCCAGCAGAAGCTTAGGTACTAAAACCAGCTTGATAGCCTTAACATGACTATAATGCTCCCCCTTTTTTTTTTTTTTTTTTTTGGTGAAAGTACTTTTGTTCTTTCCACAAACATCAAATCTTTGACTTTGTGTTATTCCCCCGAGATATTCTAGACACACTTGTATTTAAAAGGATTAATATATATATATATATATATATATATATATATATATATATATACACACACACACACACACATATATAATGACTTGAATTCAGTAGCGGAGAAAAAAGAAAGCTTGTGAATAACCACTCAGTGGGATAAATTAGATCCAATCGACATGAAGCACTCTGTAAAAGAGGTGTAAGGAGGCAGGTAAGGGATAAACAGAGAAGGCTTCTCTGAGGTTACCGTTTTCACTGGGTCGGGAGGGCAGAAGTCCACACACTGACCTCCTGCCGCCATCTTTCCCTCAGCCTTGTCCCCCTGCCTACTAACTCCTGTGACCAGTAGGACATGTCACACACAAAACTGCAGTGTTGCTGTAAATGAGCGAACAGAAATCAACTGATATGTACCTGGTGGTACCTCTAATAAATATTCAAATGGAGGGTGACATGAAAGATCTGATATATTGATCTTCTTCTTTTCACATTCCTGTAGGCCATGGAGCTGCTTTTCACACCCAAGAGGTTCACATTTCACTTCACTAAATGTTGCATTATATGTGTCACTTTCCTTGTTATAAATGAAGTGTGCAGAGATACTTGCATATTTGTCTTCTGAAAGAAAATAAAATAGTGAAGCTTATCTTTTATTTTTCAGAACGAATAAACCTATATTAAATACAAACTCCTTAATGTATATTTTTAAAAATATCCAATCACCAACAAAATAACCCCAGGAACATAAAAAAGAGAAGGGACACATCAATGCCTCCATGTTATTCTTTCGTGATTCCCTTTTCATCACTGTCCCATCAAAGACCTCAGCTTGTGAGTTTGTATTTGGATGATAATTGGATTAATGTCTGTCTTCCTAACTGGACTGTAAATTCCATGAGAGAAAAATCCCATCAATTTTGACCATCGCCATAAATCCAGATCCTTGTGTAAAACCTGTCATCGGAAAGGGCTCAAAAATGGTTGAATTACGCAGAAATGAACAACGCATCTGACAAATTTCTTCTTCCTGCTCTATCATTTCCCTTGCTTCCTAAAGTGTAGTATTTGATTATCTCTTTCGCCCGATACGGGGAACATTAATTACTTAGGGAGCAGAGGCCACGTTATTCCTCTATTTGTGTAAAATTATTGATAGCAACTCCTCCTAAGCACTTTCTCTGAGTGTCATCTCACACTCTTCCCTTTATTTAAAGACTCCATTGACTCGTAAAAATATCTTTCAACACACATTCACTTATTCTCTCATTTTTAGTACAAAAAAATTATGAAGCCTTTATTTTTCTTAAGACACTGTCCCAAGCACTAGGAATACAAATGATCTGCTTTTGGAACTATAGAATCTAACGTGCAGACAGGCACAGGCGTGAACTACAGAAAACACCAAAATAAGATGACGCACAAAATAATACAGGGGTAAAGAGGCAGAGAAGTCTGTTCAGATTGCAGGACCAGGAGGGACCCTCCAGAGAGGTGAGTCAGTTTGCATTTAAAATATGAGCAGGACATAGAAAAATTGATGGGGGAGGGAGGTGGCGGATGAGGGTGCATTCCAAGTGTAGAGGAAGAAGAACAGGGGTGAACACAGGGGCAGGAAGAAACATGTTTTAAGAAACAGAGCACTTCCATGTTCCTTAAGTGAAAAGTGTAAGGAGGCAATAGTGCAAGAGGAAACTGATCATCAAGATCATATTAATTAATCAAACATACAAAGGCTGATGTCTGCACTAAATATACGGAGAGCTACTGAAGGTCGGGACTCCAGCGGTGAGATTTAGAAACACGTGGAGGGATGAGCCCTGGCCACGAAGGACTCTGCTTCCACTGAGAACAGAGGAAGAAAATGGGAAAAGGATGGATACAAACTGTTCTCAAGCATCTGCTTTGAGCCGAACCCTGGAGAGACAGAGAGACTTTTTCTTCTTGATGAGCCTTGAAGGTATTATTCACATTTCCTATTTATCATTACACAGAATCCTCTCCCAACCCCTAAACAAACTTGCTATCATCCCACTTTACAAATACCCAAACTGAAGTTAAGTGGCTCCACCAAAGTTGTTTAGCTAGTAATTATCAATCCTGATCCTCAAAACTAGGTCTGAATGTGACATCAAAACTTCTTGCCCTGAAGGACCCTGGCTCTTAAGAGGTGGAGCTAATCGTTGGTGAGAAATTAGAGCCAGTGAGCTTAGCCTGCTGGGGGGTCTTGAAAGCTTGTAATAAAAAAGGAAATCATTAAAGTGATATATGTTGCCTCTAGGTAGACAGACTTACCACATGTAGGCATACGTGTAGTAGGAGGAGCTGTAATAGAAAAAAAAATGCAAATTATTAAAATTGCATTCTAGAATATCTCTGCTCTAGTCATTCTGAGGAAGGGTGGTTTACAATGTTTCATCTTCATAAATTATAGACTCTACCGAGTTAGCTTTAACAGATAATGCCGAGTTTGCAGTGCCTGTTCCCACATTTGGATCTCAAAACTTCGAACGTTGTAAACCAATGAGCTAGTTCTATAAAACATTTTCATGAATTTACCCAATAAACACAACTGTGATAATACAATATTAAGACTTTTGGGCACACATCTGATTATGGAATGGTGACGTGGTTGACTATTTACACAGCCAGAAGTATTTTAAAAGTCTTCCTCCCCTTGATTAATCTCAAAATAGGTTTATATAATTATAACCCCTAGAAAGTTCAGTTTACTCCTTTGTTTACAAAAAAAAAAAAAAATCAGAAAATAGGCAAGGGCTGCTTCATTATCTGGTTTAACTTTTGTAAGCTCTTTGCCCATATAATACATCCAGGGTAACAAATTGTTCTGTCCACCAACTGAGACCTATCTTGTGTGAGCATATGTATTTAACTGAAGAATTGGATGGAAATGTGGTTTGTGGAAGCTAAGAGATCTCTGCTAATCTGGTCTTTGAGATGGAGAACTTGCAGGGAGAATAGTGCCCTGGCAGGCTCTGAATGGCTGACCCATTGCAGACTCCACCACCTCCTGGACATTCATTCCCTGCATGGAGCTCCCCACCTCTGTCTCCACATCCCACGTGTGTGTCTGGGGCTCTGCGATCACTCCTCTGTCACTGACCTCTTGGAACAGAAAGCCCCACTGAGAGAATTGTTCTTTTTCATACCAACACCGAAACCCACTCTTAGAAGTCCTAGTATAGCTGGTCATTTCTACGAGTTTTCGTAGAGTACACAACTCTTGGGGGATGCTACGACCATGATGTAAGAGGTTATCACAGTAACACCGGCCCTGATCTCATCGGCTGTTGCATTGTGAAAACTGATCAGTGTTTTGGACTAACTGCCCTTCCACAGCCCTCAGGATTAGAACGCTCAATTGAACTTCTCGAAGAAAGAGCCCAGGGCGGAGCCAACGGAAGACCCTTCAATGAGCATGTCCAAAGCACGTGGTGGTGGCGTGACTGCATGACTGAGGGTCAGGTTGTCACCTATTGTTGTGAGATTAGTTGTAGAGATAATGTTTTCTGCACTGGTCAGAGAGGATGGTGTAGTGGACGCGTTGAGCACATCTGCAAGGAAATGAACAGAGGGTCACAGTTAATGAGTTTGTCATATCGAGGGTCGAGGGGAAAACTCTTTAGCAAAGATGATTTCTTAACTGAATCTTTGCCAGAGGCTTCCTCCTTGTTTGAATTGACACTTGCTTGTTTTTAAAATAAGAAAGTGAGTCAAAGATTTATCTACACGTGGCCCTTTAAGATGACTAAGAGTGCAAACAACTGGAACTAGACATTGTATACGTTGAGAAGAAACTATTCATTCCTTAGAATAATTCTGACATGTGCAGTCTCCCCCAAACTACCTCTCATCCCGTTACAACTATCCTTATTTTAATTACTAACAAGGATACCCGTTACCCTTTTGTACTATTCAGTTCATACCAGGCTTTTTACATAGTCCATCTGCCTATCAATCCTATGAAATGAGTATTATTATACCCATTTTTACAGAAAGAAAAACTGACACACAGAAAGTCTAAGTAACTTGTCCTAAAGTCAACTTAGAAAGTTGAAGAGGCTGGATTTGATCTCAGGGCTACAGGACACTAAAATTTGTTATCTTTCTTCTTCGCCATGAACTTTTATAATACAAATAATAAAATAAAATATGCCCATAGAAAGCTTACTGGTAAGGTTTTTTTTTTTTCCTAATTTAGTAACACTGTGTGAAAATTTGTAAAACAGGAAACCCACAGTCATATTTGGTGTGAAATAAAAGAGCTGCATGACAGTTTTCAAGTTTCCATTTCATTATCCAGAACCTAAAACACCTAGAGCATCACGGTCAAACCTGAGGCATTGTCTTGGGTGGTCGAGTTGGAGATGCGTGCAGGTGAGGCAGCGCGACTGCTGTGTGCGGGGCTGAGCGTGGTTACTGGGGGGAACGCTGTGTCTGCGGGCAAGGTGCTGGGTGCAGTCCTCTCTCTTGGAGCCCCTGCAATCACAAAGGCCGTCAGCATTCCTGCCCCACAAGGGCAGGGGCCACACAGCCCACAGAGGCATGTTTATTAATATAAACTAAGGCCAGGGCTTCCCTAGTGGCGCAGTGGTTAAGAACCTGCCTGCCAAGACAGCGGGCACGGGTTTGAACGCTGGTCCAGGAAGATCCCGCATGCCACGGAGCAACGAAGCCCATGAGCCACAACTACTGAACCTGCGCGCCACAACTACTGAGCCTGCACTCTAGAGCCCACGAGCCACAACTACTGAGCCCACGTGCCACAACTACTGAAGCCCACGCACCACAACTACTGTGCCCGTGCTCCACAACTTCTGAGCCTGTGCTCTAGAGCCCGCGAGCCACAACTACTGAGCCTGTGTGCCACGACTACTGAAGCCCGTGCACCTAGAGCCCGAGCTCTGTAACAAGAGAAGCCACGGCAATGAGAAGCCTGCGCACCACAACAAAGTGTAGACCCCTGCTCGCTGGCAACTAGAGAAAGCCCACGCGCAGCAATGAAGACCCAAGGCAGCCAAAAATAAATTTAAAAAAAAATCACTTTAGAAGCTAAGGCCGGGCAGTAAACACTGAAGCACTCCTGCTACATCACAACCTGTGCGTCTACAAAATGGGATGGAAAATAACACGGCTTATGGGAGAGATGAGTTTAAAGGCAGACACCTCAGAACCTATGCAGCCGTGGCATCAGAGCACACATGTTAAAAGTATCTGGGACCTCGGGAGAAAGCCTGGACTGCCCAGGGAGGCCAAGCCTCCTGGCGGGGGGCTGCCTTAGGCAATACTGAAAATGCACAGAGTGGCTGCCGCTGGCTGGCGCAGGGACCACAGAGATGGACGTGAGCTCTGAGGGCAAAAGGCTGCTGCGGTGAGGTTACCACTAGAGGAACTGCCGCCCGCCCCTGCCAAGCACCGTGGGTGAGGTGCACCTCTCTGGGGAGGGACCCCTGGGTGCAGGTGCTTCCTTCCGATTTTCTGAAAAGAGAGTTGAAGGGGATCCCGCCTGTGCAGTTGCTGAACTGGGGGATTTTCTTCCTTCCAGCTGAAGGTCACAATGCTACCTTCACTATGGAGGGTCCCCTTGCCCAGGAAAAAGCAAACTGGTTTAGAGCCCAGGAACTTCCCATTATATTGACAGCATCCCCTTTGTTTCCAGTTACAGATGAGCTAGTGGGTATAGAATCAAGGGTTGCTGCCGATAAAAGCCCACACTGTATTTGGTTAGGACTTTTTTATTGTCAAGGTTCAAAGCACCCACCGCGTGTCACATCTTTCCCCCCCCACACACACACCACACCCAGAATCACAGCACAAGGGAGCAACGCGTATTCACTGGGTGCCAACTAGACGCCTAGCACTATGCTGGTGGTCCTGGCAGAAGCAGAAGAAATAGGGCTAGCTCCTAGTTGAGCTTTGTGCGGTTATTTCACTGTCACGATCCTTGGGCTCACCGGTTCAACGGTGTGAGGTGGGTCCTGCATCTGCAGTCAGATGCTCAGTGTTTCAGCCGAGTGACACACACATGCGCGTCCCCCAAATGGCTCTGACGCGAGCCCTCAGGCGCCCTCCAATCACACACATCCATGCCACTAGGACTGAGCATGCATCCACTAAATTTTGAGTTTGGGTTCTCAGCTCAGTCTTCAAAAACCACTGAACCCCAAATTTAACTAAACCGCAGAACGGGATGAATAACTTAAACGTCCTCAGCTTCCTCAGCGGAAGCCTCCCACAGAACCAGGAGAAGAGAAGATGCATTTTTTTTAATCCTTTAAAAAAAAAAATGATAGGCACACAACTGGCCCTCTGCAAATTTTGAAATCAGCTAGGCTTGACTTTAGCCTTCCTCCACACTTTTTTTTCTTTTTTACTAAGACCTTGAGCTCTTAGCAGTCTTCTCTCTCCTGGGGGTATTTGCTTTTTTTTTTTTTCCCCCCACACTTTTTTCTACTCCTCGCTTCACTAGCTCATTCCCTCTGCCCCTCCCCAAGGTCCCTGGTACTCATGCCATTCTGAGGTCTCCCACCCTCACCCTCTGCACATCCCTGACCTTCCCTCTTCATAGGAAAACTACTTTCCCTGGTTTAGTCATCTCAGCGATGGCTTAGGAGTGGCAATTACAATTTGAACGATGTTAATTAATCCTAATAGATTTTTAATTAGTGGAATTAGCCACTGGGAGAAGAAGAAGTCCTTGATGGGGCAAAGCAGACTAAATTGTGTGACGACCAGCCTCCCAGGTCAACCCTCCTTAGCTTTTTCCCAGATGCTTCCCATCCACAACTTCTGTGGATTTGCTAAAAGCTCCAGATCTTTTTACTGCTGTTCCCATGGCAGCCAGAGCGAGTGAAATGGGGCAGGGAGAAGAGGGCAGCTCTTTTCCAGGCTGTTTAAGGTTCCTGGATTGCCTGTCATGATTTTTATGCCAAAGGAGCAGTTTTAATACTTCAAAATAATAATTATTCTATCTGATACACTTGGCTTCCTCGTTGGAGCCATACTTAAAGCAAGGTCACTTCACTGCCAGGCTCCCCATTCATATCTTTAATTTTCAGACACTCAGGTCACTAAGTGTATACCTGTGGCTGTGTGCATTTGTAACCTGAGAAACATGCTTGTTTTTTAGGATAAAAAGGGGCACCGTGAACTGATTAGACACGGATTTTGGAAAGACCAGGGAGGGGTTATTTTGCAGTTTTTATAAATAGAGATGCTGAACTGAAAGAATCTTGATGCTTGAATGGAGGATATGAGCATCTATTTTTTTTTCATTCTTTTAAAACCGATGTATTTGTGGTTATAACTTCTCAGTGCCCTTTATTGATAATGTACACCATCTACTCTTCACTGTTTTGTTTAGGTAGGAGGTCTTTAAGGAAAGAATCTGTGCATATACTCTTTATTACTAGCAAGAAGTTTTCACTGCAGAATTATACTTGCCTAAAATATAAGCAAACATATAAAGCCCTCACTAACCCCCTGAACAGGTCTTTCCTGTATTCTCATAATTCTCATTCTTTATCAATTCATCACTATTACAAGGACCTTTGTTAGGTGCCCTCTTGGAATAGGGGTAACTATGAAAGTTTGAAATTCCAAATCCATCCACCAGCAAATGCTACACGTGGAACAGTGGTTGGATTCCCTCACTCCGTACTTAGACGGTGTTCAGGCGCTCTTTGTATTTGCACAAGTCTGAAGGAGCCACAAATTGGACTTGACATTCCTGCCCAGAGCAGGGGTGAGTGCAGAGAGGCACCTGCAGGTCTGCAGGAGCCGGCAGGTGAGGCTTCTGTGCTGATTAACCTCGAAGGTAGGAAAGCGAGATCATTTCATCAATATCTCCCCATTGCAGGCGAAAATTTTAAATACCAGGAAGTCATAAGGAGCAAACTGTTATTATAGTTTACCAAACTGTGAAACGGCCCAGTCTGTTCAAATGCAAGTCTGCTCGTCTTTAAGTTCACCTGCCAGAAGGGGAGCACCTGCATGCGCGTTTACACATCTCGGAGCCCGTCTGGCTTGATGCAGCCATAGGTGGCTCATGTTTCCAGATGGCTTTTGTGACTCCCGGGTCACTATGAGCTTTTGGAATTCTCCATCAACTCCACAACTGAAAGTGAGGACATTTCTTTGTAGGCAGAATAAGCAAAGAATCCCCCAATATACAAGAATCTCTTACACATCACAAGGAAAAGACCAGAAAAATGTGCGCGAGATGTAAGAGACAATGGCCAAATAGTATATGCAAGGATGCTCATTATTATGAAAAAGAGTTTAACGTAAATCAAAGCATAAATCAAAATGAAAAATGTTTATCATACTGGCAGAGTTTTAAAAGATTGATAATAGCTAGTGTCAGAAGTGATATGAGGAAACACACACACAGAATTATATGCTGAGAGTCTGGAAGATAGACAACTTTTTAAGGAGCAGTGTTTGGGGAGAGTGTATTTTCATTGTGTGTGTGTGTGTGTGTGTGTAATGCTTCTATAATGCTGTTTTGCAACACGCATACATTAATTTTATAAAGATAATATTACAAAATCAAATTTAGTGTTATGCATGTGAATGCTTACTGTAATAATTTTTTTAATCTTTGAAATGGTGTATATTATACTGTTACAAAAATGGATTGAGGCATATTTTTCCCCTTCATATATTAGTAAGCAAGAAAAATTTGATTCCATTCCATTCCACAATAAAAATCAATCATAAACATAAAATAAATAACACATATAGGTTTTATCCCAGTAGAGAATTGAAATATCGCCAAGATTATTTTCCAGAAAAGAAAATGTGTTGTATTGTTTGAAAGCATAAGAAATTTTCCAAGCTAATTTTATCACTAGTATTATTGAGCCAGAGCAAGTTAGTATTTTTAAATAATTCATCCATATGTCCAATCTATTTCATTTTAAACCTTTTTTTCTTGCACTTTGCTTCATATGTAAATGTCTGGCTTTAACGTTTTCAGGGGGAAAAAATTGGGGAAATAAAAAGGTAGGAATGTTGTATGGGTGTATTTGTGCATGTGAGGTGAAATGTGGAAGCTTTGAAATAGAAAACTCTGTGTGATGTTATTCAGTCAATAAAAAAGTTTAGCATGAAAAGTTCTACCTAGCCATCAGTTCCCTCATACACACATTCCTTTTGTTAAAAGGAATTCAAACACTTGCAATGTTTAGATAGGTCCCAGCCACCTCCGCTGCCCTATGGTAACAGGGAAAATGGGATAAAGATTAAATATACATTACTGTCATTGATATAAAAGGCACTGAACATTTATTCAACCACTTACCACAGCCAATAAAGTTCATCCGGATGGTACTCAAAACACTGCGTGTACCCATCACCCAGGAATGTGATGGTGTTACCCGTGCTTGCATTTCAAGCTAAGATTGATGACCTTATTGAACAAATATCTTAGTCTTTTTAAACAGAACCTGTCTATTAACTAGTTTGCCTCAGAAAGTGGCACACAGCACATTATTTAGGAAAAGGCAGGAACAAATCTCAGGATGGTCAGTTTGTGTACCAGATACGCTTGTGGACCTGACATTAAGCAGAAAATGAGTGTATCAATGGTGTCCCTGGATTCTAGGATCATCAGAGGTTTTCCCCAGGAGAAATACCTCCCATGTCACTCTGATATTTTGCTATGAACAGGACCACATCATCTTAAATTCTACCGTTGGGACTCACAACCCTAATTAAATATTTTTTTTAAAAAACAGTGCAAATATCCCTGGAAGAAATCCAAATAGCAAAGCTGAATTATTAATCCTCAGTGTGGTTTTTTTAAAAAAAATAATAAATTGTCTGTCTCCAATAATTTTCTGATATTGAGGATCTGGGATTGAACCGAGAAAAATTATACTTTGGGGTAAAAGCCGGGGAGTGCGAGACCAACAAAGACCTGAAAGAGGACATTCTGACCTCCCCGGGGCTACAGAAAACTTAGGTGAGCAGGAACCAGGAAAATGATGCAGCACGTGGGGATCAGAGGACCCCGAGAACCGCCACTGTCCCCCGTCAACACACCCTGATTTTACTTACGGGGACTTCCCTCCCACCCCCTCTCCCTAACAACAGGCTTCATTACTTTAGCCGGCCAATATTTCATTAACACCTAGATGTTCTACGTTTTACACACTTTAGTAAAATCTCACACGTAGAAACTGAACATAATTTAAACTGTTCTGATAACTTTAAAATTTAAAAAGAAAAAACAAAGAGAGACAAGTTTTTCCCTAATCCCGTCTCAGTTAAGATCACTGCCAACCTGTCACAGCAGGAATACTATCATTATCCCAAGAGTTCAGGGATACTTCGGTGGTGCTACTTTCTGGACCAGGAGGAGGCGTGGTCTCTGAGGAGTCATTTCCTCGTTCAGAGATGCTTGCGAGTGAGAATGCAGTGGTGTGAGCAGGTAAGGGATCACCTGGAGGCAGAGTAGAGGACTCTTCTGCTGTGTTCAGTCCTGTCATGTTCATGGGAGATGGAAGGGGGAGAAAATAAACATGTGAGTCATACCCTGAATCGTATCATCTGAGCCGGCTAGCTCCCCGGCCCATGACTGCACGTTCCTAAATATACCTACCTATACGTGTGCATATACACACACACCATACAGATATGAGTTATGGTGTGTGTGTGTATATGGAGTGTGTGTGTATTTGACAATGCGTACACATGTATGCACGTGCATATATACACAAATATAGATGCATCCAGAGGGATAGCTGGAATATATAGACTTAGTCAGAAAGCAAGCTGCAGAACAGGGGCTAAAGGTGAAAATGAGGAAATGAGGTGAAAGCAGCTATTCCCTGCCCTCTTCTCACTTCACTGGTGGATTCTCAACTGTCCAAAGTAATTGGGTTCAGAAGGATGAAACACCAGGCGTAAAGATGATTAAAAGAAATCGTGAAAGATTGATCAACGAAGAAAAGAATAAAGAAAGATAAAGTTGGAAGGGGATTATTAGGAGGGCTAGCATTCCAGGAGAAGAAAATGAAAGACAAGAGTTCTAGACGCACACACTGATTTTTTTTCTTTATCAATCAAATTCAAACAAAGCAAAGACCAAGCAAAAGACTGGAAAACAAAATTCACAAACAAGTATACAGATGACCCAAGTCTACAAAAATGTTTTTTTCATGATAGCCAAAGAAACACAATTTGAGATACTGATATAACTTTTTCCCCAGTTTCAGTTCACTTCAGGAAAAAGAAAACTGTGGCAAAGGAAAAGAAAACTGTAGCAAGGGGGTGGTGAAGTAGGTCTGTGCACAGCTGAGGTGAGCACACAGATGGAAAGACCTGCCTGCACAGCAAATGAGCACTGTGTACTAAAGACCTTTACATTTGTGTGCTCTCTTATTCAGAAAGTGGATTTCTTTATCTCGAAGAATGGGGAAGCACACCAGTTTAAAAAAAAAACATGTTGTGCTCTCTGAATATTAGGATTATAGAGGTTCATTCTTTTCTGAATTTTCTGTTTAATATGTGTTTACTTCTATGAATAGCAAATTTTGTTCGGCAATATCTAATTAATAAAAAATTGAGTTATATCACAAGCATTTTAATTAACTCAGTTCAAATTGAGTTATATCACAAGCATTTTAATTAGCTCAGTTCAATAAGTTATATCACAAGCATTTTAATTAACTCAGTTCAATATATGGGAAAAGGGAGAGAATGGGGGGTGAACCAGAAAAGGAGCAGAAGTGCTAAGAAGGGCAGAACTAAGAACGGAAATGGAAGATCACTGAGTAGAGAATTAAGAAATGGAAACAGAAATGACACAAGGAAGTCCCAGCTTTATTCATTAATGTTGAAGGTGATGTGAAATCCATTTTTACTAAGTACCTGTAAAACCCGTCTGAGCTGCATGGAATTGCCTCGATGTCAGTGTATACGAAAGATCACAGAACTAGTCTGTGATTACAGAAATCCAAAGAGATAGGACAGCTGTTACATGTGTTCTTTTCCAAAGAAAAATTCCAATCCCTGAAATTTCATAGCCTAATAACTCACAAACAAATGTTTTTATTAACAAACTTTCACCCATAATTACATGTCAACATGTTCAACTAAGTAACAAGCAAGTGGTGTCTTCCTGTCTTCAGTGTCAAATCCTAAATCTAACTGTAGTGTTCTCTCATCGTTACGGTATGTACTGAGTAAAAGGAGGGTAGGTGGGTTGGTGGGGGAGAGACTGGAGGGAGATCAGGGATGGGGAGAGAGAGAAGATGGAAGGGTGGGAGGAGCTTAAAATTCTGTCCAATAACATTCATTCACATTCAACATTATAGACGAGCAATTATTCCTTTACTGTTTTCAGGTTAAACTAATTTTGGTGTCGGCAAAGTTCCAATGATCTCATTTGCTTTGAGGAAACTGTTGCAACTTTCTGCCTTTATCACCCCCTCCATGCTTTTGCTAGACTTGAATTCCAAAGAGGGAAAATCACTGCAAATATCTCATATAACAGTGCTTTACTGTTTTGAAGAGTAGCATTCCTAAGGATTACTTCTGGTCAAGAGCAAATTCAATTCATGGTGTATGAAGAAAGGGTGTTTGGAGAACCACCCTCCACCTAGAAGCCTTAACATCCTTGCAGACATTCTAAAGCTCCATGCACGTTCCCTCGCTTCATGAATAAGAACTGAATTTAGGATGAGAAAACATGCTTCAGTTGCCAATTCCACATTGCCCCTGTGCTCCCGCTTTGGAGAGATACTGGTTTCCACTGGTCACATTCTCCTTGGCAGTATTTGGGAGAGAACGTTCTGATTTGCATTGGGGGCCACTATTTTAACTTACCTGGTTTCACCATTTGGGGGCTTATTGTGATCGAGTCTGGGCAGAGATCAGGACACTCTCTCTATAAGGTGAGGGTCACCTACTGTTTTAAACCTTCAGTCCCCTTTCTACTCCCTCCCATTCCCCTTCTGCAAAAGTAACCTGTTTCTATGGTTGAGATGAATTTACTCTTCTGTAAAAGGTGGAGATGCTGAGTTGCATGTCATTAGGTGGCATAAACCAATCACAATCTGCTATGCATCAATGACTTCAATATATTTATAAAACCTCTCTGCCATGGTAGAGTTTCTCTAATAATCCACTTCTCAGAATATTTTGAATGTGCCTCATTAGAACTGTGCATTATAATTGTTAAATCAGGGTTATCTTAAGGGCTTTACTTATCTTCTTAATGCATAATGTCAACCGTATGATTAATCAGGACATCAATAATATACTTTCAATAACAATATCATTTAAGTGGTGTAATTTATTTTTAACCAGATCTAATTTTTCTCTCTTCTTTGACACTTGATATATATGAATTTATTGTCAGCATCTTCATTGCTTAAATTTATCTCAGGATTAGGACACTTGTTAAGACAATTCAGTTGTACAATCGAATTTGGAAATGATTATTACAAAATATCTCAATATTGTCAAAACTTTTCTCTTGCAGGAATTTATAGATATATAAAGTTACATTTAGAATTCTAATTTCTCATATAGTTCCGTAACTATGAAGTTTTGCAATCTAACTAAAATAAATTGATTTATTTATAGTGGTAAAATTTAAAAAGAGATTGGAAACCTGCTATGTGATTAACTGTCAGGTGTAAGAAAAGCTATAATTTATACACAATAATACATCTACAAATAAAAATATGTTCAGGTAGTTATCAAACTTTATATCTTACAAGCAGGAATGTTAAGAACAAGAGAATGTCAAGGACTACTCATGATTATAAAGTTGTCCTTAGAAAACGATTTCACTAGAAAATAATAGAAAATTCTATCAATGTTAAATATATAAACTTGGCAAGAATAAGTAAAATGTAAATACCTTGAGTGGAAGAAATGGTGTCTTGTTCTGCAAAAAGGAAAACAAACATCTCTTAGAAAGTTTCAAACTTCATACATACATATGTAAATATAAGTTAGATTTCTGTGTATATACATATGTATATACAAACAGCATCCCTATGTTAATTCACATTCACAAAGTGACAATTTTCAGTACATTTTACCCTGGTGAAACCATAGTCCTTCTCTTAATATCATGCTTACAAAGCCCAAGTATGTCAAAACTATGCTATTAGTTTTTGAATTCTCAGGTAAAATAAAAATAATAGAAAAAAAAAAGGAGAGCCTTGGAATTAATTTCAAGTCTGCAAAAGACTTTGAAAAGACTTCTGCAAAAATTTTCCCAAATGCATTCCTTTATTGAGATGATGATTATTGATTGAGTACTTACTATATTCTAGACATTATGCCACATTCTAGGATAAAATATGATCGAGTTATAGAAATTATCTGCCCCCAGTGAGCTTAGTTCAATGTGAGATATAGAACAAAAAAAAAGAAAAGAGAGAAGGAAAGAAGAAAGGAAGAAAGAAAGGAAGAAAGAAAGAAAGAAAGAAAGAAAGAAAGAAAGAAAGAAAGAAAGAAAAAGAAAAAGAAAGAAAGAAAGAAAGAGAAAGAAGGAAAGAAAGAAAGAAAGGAAAAGAAAGAAAGCCATACAGTGAGATGACAGACGAGCGGAAATGTGATACAGAAACAAATATGAGGATCACCTAATTCAGACTCCCCGGGTTGGTGACTGGCTGGTGGAGGAGGTGTTAGAGAGGGTTTCGTGGGTACATTTAGTCTGTGACCTAAAGGATTATGGACAGCTACCTTAGTCCTAGAATAAGAAGAAGTTGGGATTTATCTTGCAGGCTTTAGCCATCGGCAAGAGGTGCTAAGGGGAGGTCTAATGGAGAAACATCTCAATTTTCGACCAGTCTTGTTATGAAGTGGAAGATAGATTATCAGAAGGCAAAGCTGGGAACAGGAAAATGAGGAGACTTAAAGAAAAGCATATGGGAAGGATGATGTCCTACGTGAGGAAAATTGTACCCACAACTCAAAAAAAAATGGGATTCATGAAACACTTAGGAAGTAGTCATCAAGGTTTTGTAAATCTTTGAATGCGAGGAAGGAGGAGGAGGAGGAGTAATTGGAAAGACGTTCAAGTTGGTAACTGAACATCCTAGTGAACTGCAGTAGGTAGACTGTGGACGCTTTCACTGAGTGAAAGAAGAAAGAAAAGCAGGTGGGAGAGGAGCATCTGATACGCCTGAGACTTCATGACCTGCGTTTTTGTCCCTCCTCTTTAGTCAGCTTTTATCTTTCTATCCCATATAAAATGACTTTTTTAAAGTTTTTATCTTCCTGTTAATAGTCTTCCCTTTTGTCTCATTTATTCTTATTTCCTTCTAAATAAAGTTCTTAGAATTGTGCTGATTTGTAAAAGAAGTAATAAGAGAAATAAAATATCAGCATATCAGTAACTAACATCTTGTGTTTTAGGATGAAGAAAAAATAGACCTCGCGGTAATTGTTCATAAAGAATTTAGCATATTGCCACATTCAAAATATTCAAGTTAGTTTAAGTGTATGAACACATTTCATAGAATACACCCCTCTTCTTTATCTGAGAAATATATAAGGTTTTAAGTTATCTAAAACTATTTTGATGTGTCCCTTCTCGGTATAAACACTTAAATCCTTGGAACTTCAGACAATTTCATTTGATTCAGTCAGGTCCAAGAAAGATGTGTTGTTTTGCTGGCATGCTATTAGTGGCTACTTTTGAACATGATGAAGGCATGGTCCTTTTCCCTGGAAAAGCTCATAACCCATAAGACATATAGATAGAGATTTAATCTTCAGGGATCTGCAAAGACATTTAAGTCATAGATGTACTTTACTATGACTAATAAATAAAATCCCGTCCACCTGAGGTCAGCAAGAATCACACAAGATGAGGATGGAAAGGAAGAGAAGAAGCTTTGGCTACATAGCAAAGAGTCTTGCATATAATATGTGGTCCACAAGTCATTACTGAATGATTCTGAGCATGAGTAAATGCAAGGGAGAAATCAGACCTGAAAACAACAGCTTTGGGACAAAAGCCAAGAGTGAACATTAGAGACTAGGTAAGGAGACTGAATTTTTTCCTGAGTGACGGAATCAATTAATATAGAGGAAAAATCAAATAGTAGATTGGATGACAGAGAAAAGAGAAATCTTAATGGTACCCATACTAGCTCCATCACTAATTCCACAGACCACTATAATCTATTGTTCTGATCTATTAATTTTTGGCCACTAAAATATGTAACACAAATGACATAGAGCATTTTATAATAAGGAATTATAATTTATCACATATTTATTGTGGATATGAGAAAAGAAATGATGGGACAATGGGGAAGCTATTTCTTTTTCATCTAAGAACTATGAATACTAGAATAAATATGCTAGAAATGTTTCCAACCAGTAGACTACTTATCAGGCCACATTTGTGTCAAATGTCCCAGCGATACTCATTTAATTCCAGCTCGTTCGAAAGCAATGCATTTCTTTAAAGGAAATAGACGATGTCCAGTATTTTAGTCTAAGTTTGGAAAAGGAGAGCAAGGTAAGTTACCAAAATGAAGAAGACAGTTACTAGAGATTTGTCTTTTTTAAAGAACATTTCAGAAATAATATTTTATTACTAATTGCTAATGTGTATTGAGTGTTTACTGGGTACCAGGCAGTACGCTAAGCCTTTTGCTTGTATTTTCTTTCTGAGGCATCACAGCAACCCACAGGAGCTCAGAGAAGACGGATGCCTTGACCGAGCTCTCAGGGTTGGTCCAGGCTAGCCAGGGCTTGACCCTGAGCCCGTCTGACTCCGCAGGCCATCTCTCCACCCTCCGGCATCCTGCTTTCCCCATCAACTTGGCCCTCTAGCCTTTCTCTCCATTTGACCTTTCAGCCAGGAAATTCTTTTAGCCAGTGTTTTAGGTTCCATAGAGATCAGTGTTTATGAAAAGCTCAGAAGCTGAGTAAAAAAGCATCTTAATCAGGATCGGACCTCAGAGTAAATGACTCATAGTGTTACAAAGGCTAAAATAAACTTGACCCTAAATATAGACATTCAGACTAAATTATAGTTTGCTGAGTGAATGCTCTCTGTATGGTACAGACCAATATCAGAAAATTCAGTGGTGTGTCAATTTAGCTTACTACAGGATATTATTTTGACAGGAAAGGCAACCAAACAACAGTAACACCAACAAAAGAATTACAACTCACACATCTCTTGTTTAGCTGTGAAGAGGCTTCTGGAGCTTGGGAATAGAATAATAACATATCTGTATATCTATATATCTATAAGTTATCTATCTGTACCTATATCTACATATTTCTGGTCTAATCATGGTCTCATATCCAACATTTCCCCAAATCCTTTAACCTTCAATGCAACAAAATTCAGCATCCATGGAAAACAACATAATATCTAAACATTGGTCACACTTCCTTTCTTCTCTGTTCCTGTTTACTTCCCATAAAAGCTTCTCAGATTGAATATGCATTTTCTTTTCTATCCATTTATCTCAGAATCTGATTCTAAATTCGTCCACTGAGTGATTTTTAGCGTATTAAAACACAGATGCTTATGTTTTATTTCATTTTCTTTATAGAGTATTACACACACACACACACACACAGAGCCTTCTATCTTTTTGAAAGAAAATTCCAAGCCCTCGGCAACACAGTTTATACTCAGTGTAAGACTAAAACCGCTTGTTCTCATGGTCACAAAATCCCTGTAAGCAGATTTGCAGTCTCTGTAACACTTTTAGTCAACATGATAAATCATGTGAAAATTATTTAGGCACTCAAAAAATAGGATAGAAGCACTTGAAAATAAAATTGTACAAATGTGAGCCATTCCCAAATTTAAGCCAACATTTTAAAGAAAATATTCAGGCACTACAGCAATGTAACTGGAAATGACACTTTCATTTCTATAAGCTATATCCACTAGACTACATACATTTTAAAAAAAATATTTCAATTAGTTTTTAAAACATCAGAAAATGAACTACAATTCGGAAAGTAGGAACACATAGAAAGACAATCTACATGAAATAGACTAGTTATAAATCTAAGTAATATCTAAAGGACATATCCACCTCCCAAATAATCTGCTGACTTTTATATTAATGTACACTGACAAATACTTCTGCAGATACTGTCTCTCCACACAAGATAAAGTAGCGGGTGGGGATTCCCTGGTGGTCCAGTGGTTAGGACTCCCCGCTCTCACTGCCGAGGACCCAGGTTCAATCCCTGATCGGGGAACTAAGATCCCACAAGCCCCAAGGTCCGGTGAAAAATAAACAAAAACAAAAAACAAACAAAAACATGATAAAGTAGAGGATGGGTGAAGTTACTTAAATATTTAGAGGAGACAATATTACCATATGTGTGCATAATTTGTTGATGTCTCATCACATTTTGTAATTCTTCAAGTGATTTCAAGTGTCCATTGCATTTCAGACATTATCAGAACGTTAGCAAAATCACAGAAAGAGGGGACTGTGGTGAATTCTCATCACCAAACAGGAAGACCTGATGAGACGGGTTGTATGAGGTATTTAACTATGTCACGGTCTACCCATTTGGCTGCTGGGTTTGGTCACAGAGGGATCTGCTCGGCCAGCGGAGTTAATGTGGTTACCTCTGTTGTCTGATGTAGGTGGACAGACCTGCTGTCTTTACACCCAAGTTTATGTATGACTAGAAAGCAATCATCTACCGATAGTGGAGTCAAATAGACCTGGAAAAGCAAACAAAACATCTGCCTAAAGCACTTAATAACTAATGTACAATAAATACCTATTTAAAATTAGGAGATCGTATTAATATAAATAGCATTACAATATGTGTAGACATTATATGCAAACAATACTGGGAGGGTGTGGAAAACAGGTAAAGAAAAATATGTGAAATAGCGGCGGGAATTAGGAGGTCACAGGCTTAGGGTGTGACAGTAAATAGAGGGTGTCAGGATTTCTCAAAGTGTGAACTGCATTGAATGGTCTCTTGGATTCTACACCCACGTCACATCCAATAAATATAACAAAAAGAGCACTGTTATATATCTTGTGTTTCTATATATTATCCTTTGACTTGTACTCCTCTGGGGATAATATTTTCTACACCATTTTTAAACATACGTAAGTGCCTGTTTTCATTATTTAGACATCTTCCAGTAGGTGGCACCATAGCACCAAAAATCTGCAAATCATTGTCCAGCGTTATAATCCTGCTGCTGTGAATCACCCGTGGAATTGACTAGGTACATTAAACAAATGAAAACGTAGTTAACAGACCACTTGATCTTCAGAGCTGTGTTATTCTAACATGTGTCTTGTTATTGAATTTACCTTTCCCAATATGTTTCTTTTACAACTCAAAATGTTCAAGTGATTGCAAATCAAAGCTACCTTGAAGTTGCACCCCTAAGTCCCCCATCAGAGATTTCAGCAAAAACTAGGAATCAATTGAGTGAAAATGACATTTCAAAAGACATGCTTAGGCTTTGAATACCAACTGTTCCCATCACCACCACCACCCTGACCCCCCACTTCCTCAAAAGGAATGGAACACCATTTCCAAAGGGAATTAAATCTGTCTAGTTCAGCAAATCTAAGAAAAGTACAAGGACAGAAGGGTGAAACAGAAGAGATGAAATAAATGCTGATTTTCAGCATCCAGCCTGAAATGAATGGTCTCATGTTTTGAAGGTTGAGAATGCACACCTGACCTCCACAAACATAAAGGCAATACAAAAATGGAAAAAGCAAATCAAGACAAAAAACACAGGTCAACTAAAACAGATATGTATGGTTTTCCTTGCTTACTAAGGCAGGATAATAATAAAGCAGATAAATAAAAATAAAAGGATTCTACCTTTACTTATTCTGTAAATGTGATATATGGTCCACAAACAGCAAACCTAATAAATGCATCAAATTACCAAGTATCTGTGGAGTAAGCCCTTTGTGCAAATGACAAACAAAGCATTAGCTGGATTTCAGAGAATCATAGGAAGTAGTCTTTCCTTCCCTCCACCAGTAAATATAATAATTATAGCAAGAGTTTTCTGAAATGTTATGTATCAGACACTATGCAAACCTCTTTACATGTTTTTGCCCGTAATCATCCCAGCAAGTCAATGAGTTAGAAATTATTTTTCCTATATTATAGGGAACAAAACTGATACTTCAAGGAGCTTGATCAGTCACACACCTAGGAAGTGGTAGGTGTGAAGGAGTCTATCCAATACTAGTTTTCTTATGCTTCATGCAGGATTTGTGTTAAAACATTGCTTATATTGTTATAAGTGCCTGGAGTCCTGTAGATAAAATAGCTGATGCTGACCACCAGAAAATAATTTTAGACATTTCAACTGGTATAGAAACATAGGATTTTAATATCTATTGACATGTAGCTCCTTTGATGGATAAGTAAACTAAGGTTCATTGAGTTTAAATGCCTTTCTGATTTCACGCAATTTAGTAAGACCCATGACTTATAAGCTCCATCAATTACGACAGAATTTCAACATACCTATTGGGGAACCTCACTCTTAAATACAATGGGCTTCCAAGAAACTTAGACTGAAGGCTCTAAGAAGAAGGACAGAGACCAAGATAAACAGAAGACAGACCTGGGAGAGTTCAAGACAGTTCAAGGAGAACACAAACAACTAAAACCAACTATAATTCATCTTCTCAGAAATGAGACAACATTGCATCCATGAACAAAACAAGGGGTATTAAAAAACAACATTCCAAGAAGAAGAAAGGAAGTCAATGGATACCGGCTAAAATCTTTGGGAAAAAGAAAAAGAAACTGCAGAACAACAGACAATACCATTTAGAAATGGTGAAATATCTTTGTGTTTGTGTTTGTTTCTGGAAAGATGGGGGATGAGGAGTAGGATGGGGGTAAAGGATTGTCTTACTATAGAACTTACAGTCCTGTGTAAACTTTCCACACACACACACACACACACACACTTGAATAAAAACACAAATAAGAAAGAAAGGTATCAATTTGTAAAATTCAGTTAAGGATAAATAGGGCAAATGCACATGGCCTTGGAGTGGAATAAAATTTTAAAATTCTTAATTTTTTAAATACAGCAATCATATCTAGCTATCTAGAGGTTGTCATACTGAGTGAAGTAAGTCAGACAGAGAAAGACAAATATCATATGATATCGCTTATATGTGGAATCCTAAAAAGTGGTACAAATGAACTTATTTACAAAACAGAAATAGAGTCACAGATGTAGAAAACAAACTTATGGTTACCAAGGGGGAAAGGGGGTGTGGGAGGGATAAATTGGGAGATTGGGATTGACACGTACACGTTACTATATATAAAATAGATAATTAATAAGGACCTACTGTATAGCACAGGGAACTCTGCTCAATACTCTGTAATGACCTATATGGGAAAAGAATCTTAAAAAGAGTGGATATATGTATATGTATAACTGATCCACTTTGCTGTACAGCAGAAACTAACACAGCATTGTACATCAACTCTACTCCAATAAAAATTAATTAAAAATAAATAAATAAATAAACCAATCATATCTAGCTGTCTCCCAAATAACTGTCATATACCACATCAAAAATATTCTTGTTCACACGTGAGCACATGTGAGTATACACACATCCACCTCTAAAACCAGGCGTGCATTTATATGTCCTTCATATTTGGCTTAAAACATGCTATCAATTTCAGCCATTGTAATTAACTAACAAATAACAAAAAATAATAATAAATGCAAGATGACCATCTACAAAAGATTGGTTATTTTGCCTTACTTTCTATCTTAAAATATGTATCGGTAAGTCATGGGGGGAAAGAAAACGAGATTATCACTTCTTGGGTATTGATGGCCAACCTGGAGTCTTTGATTCAGACTTGAATGTCTTAAAATGGCCCACAGTCAATTTTTTTTCAGAAGTATTTCATGCTACATGTCCCCTGGAGAGATATATAAAGTGTGTTAATATAGTAAAGGCAAAGAGAAGATTTATGCAGCTTTGTTTAACCCAGAATCTCTCAAAAGCATTTGACACAAACCCAGTTTTTTCCACGGACATTCTGTAGACAATGTGATGGATATGAGGACCAGGAACCCCAGTGATGCTGGTTTGTACCAGTGACGTGCAACTGTACACATATACCCAAAATACAGATTAAATCAGATTAAAAGTCCTGGGCTCCATCTCTGCGAATTCTGATTTAGTACATTTGAGGTGTGCAGGGATCTGTGGGCTGGTATTTTCTTAAAGCTCTGATGGTGGTGATGGTGCGGAACCAGGGTTAAGAATGATTGGTGAAAATACTTCCTCACGCATTGACTCCGTAAAAACATTTCTCAGAATAGGTTTATTTATGTATTAAATATCTTTTTATTTCTTATGAAAAAGTCTATTTTCCTTTACTGAAATCCAGGGATAAATACCACATTTATCAAATATACTCCAGATAGCAAAAACTTTTTAATTGTATGAATCTCTTAGTAAGCATGCTTTTGTAGCTCTTTGCTTTCTCTAGGATAGGGTAAGATCGTAGTCAAAGAAATTCAAAGAGTCATCGAAGGATGTTTGCACAAGTCATGAAATTGTTTTACAAGTGTCTTTAGTACTATTAATAGTTTTTACTATTTAATAACTGAATCCTGTGTGAATGGCACTATGATAAATAAATGTACATATTACTTCATTTAATCAGAAACCCCACAAAGTAGATGGCATTGACCTCTTTTTACAGAGGAAGGCTCAATAAATAAATCTATGCAAGGCTAAAGAGCTCATTGCAAGAGGAGTTTGGTTTTAAATGCAGATCTGACTTTAAAAAGCTCCACACTTGTTCAACTGCACACTGCCATAAGGGAAACATATGTAACGCTAAATCCAGCAGTTACTCTAAACAGACCCAAAATGAGTAAAATATCACGTGTGGACCATCAAAATGGGATTCAGAGTAAGTCCCACATTGAGATGTGTTTTTAAAAAGTGCAAATTAAAAGAGGTAGATTCTTATTTAGAGAAAAGTTGGAGGGCGGAGGAGCTGGGAAGGTGGGCAGGGGATGTGAACAGACCTCAGACAAACTAAAACCGAGCTGGGACCTTATCCTTCAGTATTTTTACCCAAATCCTCAAGGAAGGAAAAATAGAACACGCCTGAAAATGGTTTACTGTTATTACGGGCATGCTTTAAAACTAAACAGACAAACAAACAGAAAAGACTGTGCTGATCAAACCTACATTTCCTAAAGCAAGTGGGGTGAGGGAGAGAGACGGTGGGCAGGTTCCCTGTTGGCGGGTAATTGAAAGCTGGGGGCGGGGCTGCGCGTTGACTCAGTTCAGCGTCAAGGTCAGTGCCCGGCAGCACCATCCACAGATTTTTTTTTTAGATGAATCAGGAGTGAAATCTAAATCATCCTCCTTTTTTGGTGAACTAAATACAAGATAACAAGAGATAAACAGAAGATCGACGCTAGACCGTAGGGAATCCGCCTAACCAACCGGTCTTCCGTCTCGCCAGCGGCATCCCAAGGTCGGCCGAGGCTGCCCAGAAGGGAAGGGAAATAAAAGCAGAGTCCGATACACGCGCTACTAACTTCTTCTCATTTCCCCTTGCTGAAAACTCCGAACAGAAACACTCGACTGACTTTCAAAATCATTAAAGGAACCGGGCCTAATGGGAAAAGCTCCCCTTTCAAAGAGAATAGGTTTTCAACACGCTCTCCTCGCCAGACGGCTGTTTGCACAGCTCCGAGCAGCCTTGGTGGCTTTTCTGCTCTTGTGGTTTCTCCTCCTTGGGGTACTTCTGTTTTTCTCTTTCTGAGTCTTTATAGGAAAGGAAGAGGTGTAGCTGGTGCGGTTAAGTGCACAAGCCTTTGCAAATGGTGCAGCGGGTTGCCATGGCAGCGGCCGCAGCGGACCCATCTCGGAGTTAAACCACAACTTCTCTAGTTTATGGTGAAGCCGGCTGATAAGACAATGAGCTCCTGCAGCAAAACTGAAGTTCAGGATGATTTGTTTTTGTTTCAATGAAAAGGTGTCTCAGAGAGAAGGTTGAAGATGAGGAGGATGATTTGTTTCACTTGGAAGCACTTCGTTTTGAAAGGCATTTGCAAATCATATTTTAATGAGAAAAAAAGTTAAATCCAATCGTCTCTTCAGTAACGTTAAAAAGTCACCCTCTCTTGGGCTCGCAATGAAATTGGATTCATTCATTACATAATGCAACTTGGAGAAAACAGGTTCCAAAGAGAAAAGTAAGACAAACGTGCTTATTTGTAAATAGAATTCACACTCCTTTAACCTCAAGATTATGAAATGACCAAACAGAGCGGAGGTGAGGATATTTCACAAAGTACACAGCTCTTTATCATCACGTACGAATGTTACTCTCCCACTATGACATACCACATACCACCCTTTGCAAGCAAATGTTCTGAGCTAAATAAGTTAGGTGACTTCCTTAATATCACACTTGAAGTCTCCTGAAAGTTCACGCCTGAGAACACAGAAACGTACAGGTGAGTTTTGCTACCTTTGCCATGTTAACCGACATGCTTCAGCCCTGGTTGGTAACCATTTTCCATGCTGAGTATTTCTACCAACGGTCTTAGGTCTTAGCTAAAGATAATTAGCTCACGATATAGAAAATATTAAAATAATATATGAACATCCATAAATTATCTACCCTGGAAAAGGTCATGAGATCATTTTTATTGAACATTTTCAAAAAGATTCATATTGGGTCGGTTTCTCGTGGCTTTTTATGTCAGGAAACTTCTCTCTCTTGAGTGAAAAAAGGAATGTTTTTGGAATACCTACTCTCCTCGGAATATCTCTGTGTGGTAAGTGTTATTACGCTTGTTTTAGAAATGAGGAAATGAGGAGGCTGACAGTTTGAATAAATTGAATTCAATGAATACATAGAGTGATAAGTAACAGTGCAGAAACTAAGCCCAGGCCTACCAGACACCAAAGCTTTTGCATTTTTTTACTAACCACATAAGGCCACCTCCTGGGAGTGCAGGATACAGAGTATCTATTTCACTTTATTCTCAACTTTGGTACATAGTCCGTGAATATCTTGTATCTGGGGTCTGGGCTTCTTTCCTTTTCCCTGTTCTTTCCCCTAGTCTACTTATCCTATCCTATTTCACCAACATTTATACTCAGTTCTAAACTGTGACTCCCCCTTTCCCCATGCATTTTATTTTTTTGGCCACGCCATGTGGCGTGTGGGATCTTAGTTCCCGGACCAAGGATCGAAACTGTGCCCCCTGCACTGGGAGCATAGAGTCTTAACCTCTGGACCACCAGGGAAGTTCCCCCCACCCATGCATTTTAGATACTGCCACGAGTCCACTTTTACAATGTACTGATATGCTTCGTTCTTGCTAAAATATTTTAGTAGAAGATTCCAGAATCTTTACTATTATTATTGAAAGTCCTTCCCAATCCATCTCCAAGTTGCCTTTTCAATAACATTATCAATATTCTTAAATGAAATCACTTATTTCATTTCAAATTCACTTCAAATACAATTTATTGTCACCCAATAGGGTTTCAGCACATGCCACCTCTCTCCCTTTCAGTTTAATTTTACCCTAGCCTGGGATATCTTTCCTTCTTTTAATGACCCTGATTCATAGCCATCCCCAAGACTTGATTCAAAATCCAACTTCGTGACAATTTTCCTGGTCCCCTCAGGCCACCAAAGTCTTCTTTAGAAGAATAATAATGTGTAGCACTCTTGGGGATGCATATCATAAATCGACTTATCTAGTTCGTTATCTCTTTACATGGAATGTTCCAGTTAAGACCATAGATGTTTGGAACCAGCACAGGAGGGTTTGAATCTCTCCATTGCCACTCTCTAGCTGTGTGACCTTGGGAAAGTGACATACCCTCTCTGAACCTCAGTTCTTCTCCCGTTAATCTATAATATCTGCTCATAGGGCTGCATGGCTATTAGGTAAGACAATGTCTGTGAAGCCCTTAAGTGCACTGAACCCTTAAGTAATCATTGAGCCCTTCCTCACTTAGGAACTCAAAAAATGATACTAATCACTGTTTTTATCATCATCACCATGATTATCACCTTTGGGCATTTGACTTGTTAACTCTGTTTGTGTTTCTTAAAGGTGCTGGTGAACCGTCATCCCTTGCATTTTACACAGTGGCGAGTTTATGGAAGGTAAATAATAAATATCTTGGGTTTTAGTCGTAGTATATTTTGTACTTGGTAAGACAACTTTGAGCAATATAATTTTGAAACTCATTGTAAGATATGGTATGTGTAATTTCTCATTTCATAAGATGAAATGGTATTATGGTTCCTCTTGTCATTTTCATGTGCTTTCGAATTTTCACATAACGTCTCTATTTATGTCATGCAATGAAGAACAGAATGTAAAACTATACCCATAACAAACTGGGCTTTGCATTGTATTCACACTGACCTGGTTTTGAATCCTAGCTCAGCCAGTTAGGACCTTGTACAGGCTAAATAATATTTGTGAGCTTTGTTCTCCTTGTATGTAGAGACAGAATCACCACACCTAGTGTATGTACAGGTACATAAGAGGATTAGATGGAGTAATACTTGCAAAGGGCCTCACAAAATAGACAGCAAGCACACAGGTGATGTTGAGTAAATGTTCACTACAGTAACACCCATCTATCCCTCTGCCTTTTTCACTTAGTGGCCATCAGTGGTCATAATTTTCAGATGAGAGTCAGGAATCCAGTGGTAGTTAAAACTACCATTTTAAGAGGCTGTCAGGGCTGAACCTTCTGTTGATTTAATTGGCACACAAAATCTCATTTTATTTTTCATTATGGGTTGGGTAAGAATCTATATGTGCCTACTGTCTTGAATTATGAATGTTTGCAGACTTTTTCTATGGTTAATGCAACTTGTGCTGGGCAAGAAAGGAAAGAATCTGAGTTACACACCCAGGATATAGCATTCCATGTTCCCTTAGCTTGGATGTGCTTTTCATATCCATTGCTGTGTTTTCTATATTCCTTTTGCATGCCCCCCATCCCTTGGAGGGCTTTGAAAAAATTTTATCAAAGCAAGGCTTAGGGCTTCCCTGATGGCGCAGTGGTTGAGAGTCTGCCTGCCAATGCAGGGGACACGGGTTCGAGCCCTGGTCTGGGAAGATCCCACATGCCGCGGAGCAACTAGGCCCGTGAGCCACAACTACTGAGCCTGCGCATCTGGAGCCTGTGCTCCGCAACAAGAGAGGCCCCGACGGTGAGAGGCCCGCGCACCGCAATGAAGAGTGGCCCCTGCTTGCCGCAACTAGAGAAAGCCCTCGCACAGAAACGAAGACCCAACACAGCCATAAATAAATAAATAAATAAATAAACATAAAAATAAATAAAATAAAAAATAATCAGGTACTTCTTTAAAAAAAAAAAAAAAAGCAAGGCTTATGAGTGACCATGAAGATACCAGACCTCAAAAACACGTGGTTTCCCAATGACCTATCACCTGCGATTTCTATCTCGGGGCAAGCAGTGGAAACGGCTGGGTCCCATGGGTTCTGAATCCCAGGTGCCCCTTCCCAAAGGTGCTCAGACACCAGCGTCATGCTGTCTGGGACCCAGCTTCCTGGCCATCACCCAGAACACGACTCCAGAACCCCTCACGCACTGACGCAGATCTTAAGTTTGACAATTATACAAAAGAACGGACAAGCACGGCCTTTTTCCAGACTCACATTCAGCTCACTGTTTCTCCTTACCGACGGGCTGAGGCATTCCCCAAAGTCAAAAGAACACCGTAGGCTTAGGTTCAAGCTATGATAAAATTGTCACCCTTTTAAAACCTCAGGACATGGCCTCCTTCGGCCTGAGTCTTTGACATGTGCGGTGCCTGGCTGGGTGCCCAGACAGCACGTCAACTCTCCACGTATTGAACTGAAACTGGTTGGACTGAATCAAGTTGTTAAAAAAACACAACCACAACGATTACAACCTTGGAGGGTGGATGTGCAGTGGCCTAAATAAAATGACTTGTTACTGGTCTATTTCTCATTGGAACCATGTCTTTTACTTACTTTGCACACCGAGGTGCAATTTTAATCTCACAGAGCATCCATAACCTCGAGTTTGAGGTGTAGTCCTCGATTTTGAAGCAGGAATGATACTCTCGTCAGTGGCACAGTTCTGGAATCATGCTTCTCATAAGCTTTAGCGACCCTTTTAAGTGAAATCGGCAGTGACAACAGAAATTAACCCACCCATTTTAGAACCAGGAATGTAACCACTGGTGGGGCATTAATGGTAGGGATGCCTGGGGAATTCCCTGGTGGTCCAGTGGTTAACACTCCACACTTCCACTGCAGGGGGCACGGGTTCGATCCCTGGTCAGGGAACTAAGATCCCGCAAGCTGCACAGCCAAAAAACATACATGTATAAATACATATATGTATATTTATATATATAAAATAAAATAAAATAGGATAGGGATGCCTGCCTTCCTTTTGTAGTGATAAAACCGTCCAGGGAAAACAGACCACGTGAGTTTTGAATTATCAATTCATTAACATATTTTCATGGCTTATACCTAATTTACAGAGATAGAAAAATAATTTTTATGCCTGATCTATGACAAAGGAAATCCAGATCTTGGCCCAGTATGTCATTTAATATCATGGAACAAAAAGCATACCTGGGCTGAGATCATTCTTATGGGAAATCTCATGAGAAGCTCATAGATTTATTGTCATTTTTTTTTTACATCATTTTGTCTCTTTATGAGAATCTATTCCAGTTGATCCTAGTGAGGGGGAAGATGAAGTCAAAATTAGGTAGATTCTTATGGTTGATGAGATATTATCAATGTCATATACCTTTTTAAAGAATGAAAGTTAAATGTGAATGAGATAAAGGTAAATTTGAGGCACATTTAGTGAGAAAGTGCTGGGCTTTTTTTTCCCCTATAATAGATACTTCTTTCACAGCCTCTCACCTACCTCAACAAAATTACATTTTCTTTAAAATTTAGACGTCTGTTTCTCACAAAAATTAACTCCATGTCAAAAAACTACTGTTCTTAAAGTGAGTAGAATTGAGAAATATTTAAAGTTTTCCAAGGATGACTGGAAAAAAATTGTTATAACTGAAATCAGGCGTCCAGATTAGAGAAACAGTTAGGTGAAATTCACATACTATATGACTGTTAATACATTATTTTATAGAATTATGCAAACTAATGGGGCACTGCAGAGTCTCCAGTAATGGAGTGGGAATTCTGATAGCGTGGTTTTGCAGCATATGGTACAATTAAAATTTGGGGTAAATTAAATACAGTCACTTCGGTGTATGCATGGGGAAAGGAGTCTAGAAGCGTATGCCTCATTATGTCAACTATTAAGTATTATCAACTATTTACACTATTATCCATCTAACTCACACATTTCTGTGTCTATATTGTTATCATGAATCTATTATATTTGTAATTAGAAAATTAATATTAATCGTGTGTGTCTGAGAGAAATTTATTTAAAACTACATTTAATCTCTATCTTTTCTGCTAATTGGTTTTAAGACAAAGATTGAAAAAATATAAACAGGAACACAGCAGCTATGTTTTTAGAAGGGAAGGATCACATTGTACAATACCCTAAACTTGTGGATGCTTAAATAATGTGCTGATATATTTATAATAGATCAGAACAGTGGACCCACTGAGTATCTTAGAACACATAGCCACGTCTTTTAAAAATGAAGAATATGAAATGAAGAATTAGGAAAATGAGAAAATACTTGAAATCACTTGGAGCTTCCCTCCAATGGTAGAAATGGCAGCAGTAATAATAATAATGATGACGATGACATTAGTTAATGTCAGTGAAGCCCTCCCCCTGCTAGTCTGACCCTGAGGTGCTTAGTTACCTATTCCTCCCTTTATGCAACATCCTGACACTCTCTACTCAGTCTCTGACTGATGTGGATCATTTCCCTCTCTCGCTGCTCCTCTAGATCTCTCCCAAGCAGTATCTCTTCAAGATCACTATTTCTTTAATATATGTCCTGTGGGGGGGCTAGGCAGGAGGCATAATAGAATTATCGTAGACCGGACGGCCACACAGACAAAATGCATGCTCCTGCGGTCCAGGGTAACAGGGCAGGGGACTCAGAGGCTCTGCCTCGCACCCCTTGATTTAGGTCCTGGGAGTGAGCTTTGCCCTCTTATCTAAAAACTGGGTGGGTAAGACTTATCTGGCAGTGGTGTGATGAAGATTAGGGATATGTAAAGCCTCAGATTCATAGTAAACATTCCAAATAATACGTAGCTGTTTTCATTGCCAGGGATGCAAATTTGAGGTAGGAAACAACCAGCTACAGAAAGGCTACAGCAAATACCAGTTGGAAGTTTCTATAAGGAAATCTGTATTCATTAATATTTGTGTAAGGGGATCTGTGATGTAGGTACTGCATGAATTTCGCAGAGGGGAGGTCAACGCCATGTAGATGAGGACAGATCCCTGTGTCAACAGTCTAACTGCAGAGTGGAAAATATGTCACTGGGAGTCACAGAACCCCAGGCTTCAGCGTCGCTGTGAGAATGAAATTGCATACTCTGAGTGACACTATTGTAAATTAGTCCTAAATGAAGTTAGTCTTAATAAGAAAATTCTCTTGAAAATTACTTATGATTAGCATCTATGTTCAAGAAAGAGCATCACAGTTCAATTGGTCCAACAGACAAACCCCAATTCAAAGCCGATCTACAAAACATCTGACCAGTAACTCTTCAAAAGTTTCCAGATCATGAGAAACAAGGAAAGACTTAAGAACTGTCACAGATCCAAGGAGATTAAAGAGGCATAACGCATAATCAGTGTGGTATTCTGGATTAGACACTGCAGCAGAAAAAGGACATTGGTGGAAAAATTGGTGAAATCCGAATGACTATTTCTCAGTTTTGACAAATGGACCATGGTTATGTAACATGCTAAAATTAGAGGAAGCTGAGTGAAAAGTAAATGGGAACTCTCTTTGCAACTTTTCTGTGAATCTAAAACTATTCCCCAATTAAAGGTTATTTTTTTAAGTTTTATTTTTATACTTCTGAGAAAGATGAAGCAGCTTTTTTTTTTTCACTCTTAAATAGAATTATTTTGAAATTGGAGGCACTTTTCTAGCACACCTGGTAAATGTTTGCCATCATGGCCCCGGTCTTCATGCTGTTATAATACAGATGCTGTAAACGGCCACTAGTAAAAAGACCACGTTGGACACTGTGCTCTGTTTAAGGAATCATAAAATTTCAGGATTGAAAGATACAGTAAAGCTTACCTAATCATCTACTTAATACATGAAACTGATTTATAAAACCCCTATTCACTACTTGTGAGTTTATTCTTAAATGTCTTTACTGAAAACATACTCATAACTTTTTGTAGATGTGGACACAGTATCCATCACCTAATGGAAGTGATGTTGAGTTTGAGCTACTGCTTCAGAGGCCCATAAAAAGAGGATATGGTCTTTAGGCCAAAGAGGCAGTGTCATTTCTACTGCATGTAAGGAATAAGCAAATGCAGGGAAATAAATGTCTTTGGTTTAAGGAGATAAATCGGAAGTTAGTTGAAAATGTGTAAATATAATTTTTATCATAAATGTTTTTGATTGCTACTTTATGGTATACCAAATGAATACACGAAAGTCTACTAATCAATGAAAGAAGATTATTTTTTAGGGTTTTTAGCCCCCATATGTTTATATAATTCATCCATAGTATGAAATTTAGTTAAATGATTTTAATCATTTAATTAAAGCAAAGTTTGGAGAAAAATACATTATGAACATCTCCTGACTGTAAAATTCTTAAATTTGGCTTCGCTTTTTAAAAAATACCAGCAAAGTAACATATATATACATATATATATGTGTGTATATATATATATATATATATATATATATATATATATATATACACACAAATATATAACAAACAAAGGGCTTATTCCTGGAGAAATTCTATTTCACTCTTAGAGTATATTCTTCTGTAGTCTTTCATCATACCTTGTTAATTTTCCACAAGAGATTGTATTCCTTAATATCACTGGAGGAGTGATAAAAGTTAACTCTTTCATTTTTCAAAATAACAAACTGAGGGTGACAGAGTGGGACTTTGCCTCTGTAAAGGAAACAGCCCAAATGGTGTCTTTTTGTTTATTAAAAACAAACACTTCACTCTTTATTCACTCAATGAATATTTTCAAATCCCTATTGTGTGTAAGAGGCCATGTTTGATGGTAAGTATACACAGTCCTTGACCTCAGGCAACTTCCAGCCTAACAGAGACGCAGTCATAATAATACAGTCCTAATAACACTAACATGTGCACAGCCCTTATCATGTATCCAGCACTATAATAGACTATCTCCAATATCTGTGTAAAATGTACCATATATATTAGCTTCCTCGATCATTGTAATCATATGGGGTATGTATAATTATTATCCTGACTTTAGAGATAAAGAAAGCATAATAAGGTACATTAAATAACTTGACCAGGAATGTTCAGCTGGTGAGTGGCAGAGACAGGATTTGGATGCAGACGTCAGGGCTCAAAGTCAATTCTTTTAATCATTGAGCTGTAACCACATGGCAACGTGCTAAGTGCCTTAGTGGAGCCAAGCACGGTGGCCATGGAAACAGAGAGTGCCTAACCCAATCTTGGGGTAATCATGGAAGACGCCCAGGAAAAAGCAATGTCTGAGTTGAGAAGGACACGTTGGAGATGGGCAGGAAGGGAAGACAAGTCTTTCAGAGAAAGAGAACAGTGTGGCCCCGAGTGGAGAACCTAGTTCATTTCAGAAAGTGAAAGCAAGAGGTAAGGTAGAAAGGGCTAGAAATGTTTCTGGAAGGGAAACTGCTCTGCTGGTGGAAGGACCTCCTATTATATACTCTTTTCTTCAGACAACAGTAACTACTGTCAAGCTTTCAGCTGCTGAGTGATCCCTGTGTGGCATTCAGAGTAGAGTTTAGGGATGCAAAATGAGGACATGGGTTAGGAGCCTGCGAAATGCTTTAAAATGCTGTGAAAATACTTTCAGCTGCAACTAACAACAACAACAACAAAAACCCTCAAACACAATAAACACTAAGGAATTTATTTGTTTCCAGAAAAGGGTTAATTCCGTGGTTTAGCAATGGTATCAGAGCCCAGGTTCCTTCCATATTTCTTCTCTGACATTCACAGGGTCTGGACCTCACTGCCCTCAAGGTCTCAAAATGACTGTGTCACCTTCTCATAAAATATCAGTCAGAGACAGGAAAGGGGCCTTGTCTTCCCTTTGTTTCTTTTTAAGACTGAGGACAAAGTATCCCCAAACCCTTTTTATGTTTCATTGGTCTAAATTGCACCCCTGTTAAAGGGAAAATGGTCACCATCATTCACCCTGACCAATCAGGCCCTAAGTTTAGGTCATGTGGAACAGCAAGGTCTAACTGAACTTTAAGTCACGTGGAAAGGCATAAATAGCTGAATAATTAAATAAATACAAAATCAATTTCTTTTCAAAAAGGAAGCTCTCATTCGCAAGAGAAACACAGAGGTGTAGGGGATTACAGTCTTGGATGGTTCTACTGTAGGCTGCATCAAAGCTGTGGCAATGGAAGTGGACAGGAGTGAATATTCCAAGAGATATAAAGACTGTAGACTTAGGAATATTTTATAACTGAATGCCGAGTAAGGGAAATGGAGAAATTCAGAATAGGTTCTAAGTTTCTGCCTTGGACACGAACTGTGTGAAAGCTGATAGAATTCACTGGTTTAGGGAATACAAGAGCAGAGTAGGTTAATGGAAGAAGATTTTGAGTTGAGTTTCAGTAAGGCTGTGTTTGAGACACCTGGGATATGTGTTGGAAGCATCTGGTGCAGAGTTGGACAAGCGGGTCTTTAAAGCAGAGGAGACAGCAAAGCTGCAGATACAGACATAGAACCCGCCACCTTACAGAAGACAAACTAAGCAAAGGGAGTGAGTGATCGCTCCCAGAAAGATACCAACACCAGCATCAAAAGAGCCAGCAGAGAAAGAGAAGCCAGAGCACTGAGATGGATAGGAAAGCCTAGAGAAGGTGGTTTCATGTTCCATGGAAACTAGGAGAGGAAAGAGTTTCAAAAAGAAGGTTGTCAGTAATGTCAAACGTCTGGGAGAGGTGGAGTAAAATAAATGCTCAAGCTTGGTCCATGGGATTTAATTTCTTAGAAACTGGGACATGGGCGGTGATGCTGGTGTGTGAGTACGAGTAGTTTCAGGGGCGTAGGAGGAGAAGCAGCCAGAAAGTCGTAGGCGGGTCGGTGAATGTGAAGTGAGGGTGTAAACTGTGAGGCTGGAAAAAATCTTTACAAAGTCTGTGAAAGAGAAGACAGAGCTGAAGAATGACTTAGAGATGCAGAGTAGAGAGAGGGTATTTCTTTGTTAATTGCACTGACATCACAATTACAGGACTTCTCCCAAAATTGTGTTTTGATGATCACAGCTGCAAATTGTTTTGGAGGCTATCAAAGAAAGATTTAAAAAATGTAATATAAATATTTCTGGGATTATATTATGCACTAAATCCATTAGGAAATTTTTTAAGCTTTTAAACTTTTGTTTATAAATTTAAGTAGTGAATGTGTCCAAAGCTATCTCGTGTTCTTTTTTCTGTGTATTTCTTCAATGGTGTTTCCTTTTATTACCAGTCTTTAAACCCCAAACTAAGCAGTTTTCATATTTAGGAAGTAGAATATAATTTTTATACTTAATAGGGTTGTATAACATTAATCAGTTATTATAACAAAGTTATCATGAATTTTGGCTTTCAGTGTCTTTCCTTAAAAATGCTAAGGCAAATCAACAATAGTTAACATTTATATTCAGTATTTAAGGCTAAATCTGTCATACGGGCCCTCGCCAAGCTATGCCAGGGATGTATTTCACTTGTGACCTAATTTACAAAATGTCTAGATCACTAACAAAACTCCTGAGATAAGTATAAAAATGAATTCAAAGCAGAAGCTAATAATACTTTTAGGTTTCATTTAACATGAAAAAAAATAGCATGTGTCTTTACAGTTCTGAATTAAGATGCTCACAATAGAAAAAATAAAAGGGGATCATATATTAGTTTTTCTTTACTTAGGTCCTTTGAGTGATGCCAAAGAAATAGCCCATCAAATCCATTCCTTTACAAATGCAACTTTCAGGAGGATGAGGGTGTGAAGAAAAGTGGAGAAGAAGAGGGTGTAGTTTGGAAAAAATGACTCTGTCATTCACTAGATTTAACAGCTCAAAGACCAGGCTATTAATTCAGTTAAAATGAAACCTGATTTGTAAAACTTTCCCAGTTGTTTCTTTGTAAGAGAAACAGGTTTTACATTTGCTTGGGGGGGAAGGGGAGGGATGCTGGTGTGAGTGGCACAGGTTCTGGATTAGACCCTGGCTCTGCTTCTAACAGAATACATAAGCCAAGTAATCCGTATCTGAAGGATTCAGCAATGGGATGCTTAGCAAAGGTTAAAACATGGCATGGAAATAATGTGAAAACTTGAAAAATAAGCGAAAATATTTTAAAAGAAATACTTAATTTTTAAATCTAATTCTATCATCTCTTTCCAAAGAAGCAAGTCAACTTACATCTCAGGCTTTATAATTTGAAAAACTCTTTTTTTTTTTTTTTTTTTTTTTAATGAGGATCTTGAATCAGATGCGTATGTTTGATTGATTGATTGATTGATTGATTGATTTTGGCTGTGTTGGGTCTTCGTTTCTATGCGAGGGCTTTCTCCAGTTGTGGCAAGCGGGGGCCACTCTTCATCGCGATGCGCGGGCCTCTCTCGTTGCGGAGCACAGGCTCCAGACGCGCAGGCTCAGCAGTTGTGGCTCACGGGCCCAGCCGCTCTGCGGCATGTGGGATCTTCCCAGGCCAGGGCTCGAACCCGTGTCCCCTGCATTAGCAGGCAGATTCTCAACCACTGCGCCACCAGGGAAGCCCATATAATTTGAAAAACTCTTGATCAGATAAATCAATTATCTTTCAACTCCCTGCACAAATGAAGCTTATTGGTAGACTTTCTAAGCCATCAGATGCTTTCTTAGTGAAACAAATGAGTTAATTATTTTTCTAAGCATAGAATAGCTTCTAGTTAATGTCAGACACAAATATGCTATCCTTTATTCCATAAACACGCACAAACCCACAAGCAAACATAATCTTCACCTGCTACACACAGCCATTCATTAACAAGTGGCTAAATGTAATATTAAAGACCAGTGGAGGTAAAGAATGGGGATTCTCAAGGTTTAAAAAATATCTTGTGGGAATTCCCTGGCGGTCCAGTGGTCAGGACTCGGCGCTTTCACTGCCAGGGGCCAGGGTTCAATCCCTGGTCAGGGAACTAAGATCCCACAAGCCGAGTGGTTTGGCAAAAAAAAAAAAAAAAAAATAGATCTTGTTTTGTGGTTGAAGCAGGAGGGAGGCCTGCACAGCGCGAGCAGGGAGGGCAGAGGGCATCCAAGGAGAATGTTGGGTGACTGGGTAGGGGGCTGCGTGTCCCAGAAAAGTGTGTGCAGGAGAAAACAATGCTAAGAATGAGTCATTTCCAAACGCACATCGACCACGATTTGAATTCTGAAAATGTGTTCATTTTTTGTGGTTACTATGCAACAATGTAGCTACTTCTTTGTAATTCTGACCCAATGTGTTAGCTGTGGGTACCATTTCAACCATGTTATTTGCACAAAAGTCACTCCTTTGAAGAGATGGCCATGAGGCTGAATCACATAAAATGGTTTCTTCTGTAGGCCAACAGGGACCAAAGAGCCTCAATTCCATGTTTCAGCCTATATGTCCCATGTCACCTACTGTGCATATGAAAATACCTTCTAGCTGAAAGTATCATAGCCCTCAGTGGTCTTGCTATAGGGATGGATGGCAGGTCTTTGAAAGATTAAACTCTTTTAATCTCCCTTAAATATATATCTGTTCACCAAAGGGCTCTAATTCTTCCATAGGGAGAAGTGGATTCCCCAATTCTGAAAGGCTAAAACATCTCCCTACACCTTTCGGAGTCTGAAATCTCTGTGACCCCATGTTTATCTCTAGAATGTACACTCTTAGTCTTCTCTGCTCCTTTATCTTTGCTCTCATGTGCCTTTCTCAACTAATCTGAAAAGATCTTTGATTTTTCCTGGGATACATTTTAGCTGCTGCCATATTTCCCTCTTCTCTTTTAAATCATCTTTCCTGATACAGAACCTATTAATGACTTATCACCCGTTCTCACCTTAACCTTAACCTCGATCAGTGGTCTTTCCTCCAAACCATGCAATGGGAATGACTATGCCCATTTGGCATTTACTTGCCAAATGCAAGGAAGAGTCTTGCTTCCTTCTCCTAAACACTGCCCATTCTTAGTAGCAGTATGGAAGGTGCTTGGCAAAATTAAAGCCCTCCGTTTGTATGCAGGTTCGTACCTCTGATGTCTGAATGTGCCTATTTCTTTGTGTGCCGTGCCCTTCCCTGACTCCTATCCGGTCTTTAATACCCTACCTTAGCTAACATTACTTGTTGCTACCATGTCACTCTGTGCCTCTGTTTATGTAAAACGTATCACACCGTATCCTCACCTTTGATTTGAGTATGTGGAATGTGCTTCCCCCACCTAGACCTAGGGCTAATTCTCACCATTTCTGCTCCCCGTGTTATGTCTCTTTCTGTGAGGCCACACTGACCCCTCCTACCGTCACTGTTCCACTGTTACGACCGCACGTTTTACCTCTGGCTTCTGCATTCGGGGTTAGCTACCTGCTAAATCCCTGAGTAATTTTCTAACACTCCCTCACTCTGCCTGTGTTTATTTTTATGACCTTATTTTCCCATGCTGTGTACTGCCCAGAATGCCTGTGACACAGCGACTACGTGTCCATATCTTAGGATTTAAATTCTATCAACTACTTGACTCTTTCTGCGGACATCCTAGCTTGTAGTGATATCTACTTTGCATATTTCTATGGAAACTTGTGAACTGCTGGTGTGCGTCCTGTCCCACAAATAGAGGAAACATGTTTTTAAGGCAAAAGTCATGCCTTTTGCTTTTCTCTTTTCCGTGCTCTGCCCAGTGTTGAGTCCACTGCTCTGTCGATAATAAGGACTCGATACCACACCTAGAATGACCCAAGTGACCAACACCTGGATGAGCGCCCTTTGGTGCCCATCAGTAAAGCAACTAAGCCAAAATCTTGGCTTCCCAGACTCATCTGGGAATTATGATTCCCATCCAAGCCCAGCTCACTGTTTTTCTTTGATCTTTGCACCTTGGGAAGTTTGTCAGATAAAATGGCCTTATTTGGTAGATTCAGTCATAGGAAATGAGTACCAGCTCTGGCAACGAGCAGACACAATACGTCCTCAGAAGCCCTTCCTGCCCCCATTCTTCCCTGTGTAAGGCTACCATAGAGGCTGGAAAGCAAAAATATCTCATTTCTTGGTGCCCTCTCTCCCCATCCCATATTGCAGTGGGTGCCATGAGATGTTTTTCTGGCCAAGAAGTGTAGACAAAGTCTCTGGGAAGGGTTTCCATCTCTGAAACAAAAGGCCAAAGCTCACTACCAAAAACCTCCTGCCACTTTGTCCTTCCCTTTCTTACTGCCTGGAATGCAGATGAAAAGTGTGGATGCAGAGCAGCCATCAGGAGACGTGAGATGGCAAGCATGAGGACAAAAGCCTACAAAATAGAATGGTAGACTAGACACAAGAAAAGAGGTTAGCTGCTTAAGCCATCCCAATGCCTCTGTGCTGGTCATGGATTAAATTACTCTAGGTGTCTAGTTGTATAGCTCTTCTATATTTGAACCACCAGAAATTATTTTATTTTGTTTGCTAGCTGAATACAAAGCTGACCGAGCCAGTAAGCTGCAGGATCATTACTGAGGTTTCTTGCAGTCATCTATATTCAAGCGAGATTAGATTTCATTTTTAAAGACAAATGAAAATAAATCTACTCTTTTAAAGTGTGTATTTATGATGGAAGTATTCATAGTCTACGTTGAAAATAGTGTTATGTTAAGATCACTTTTCTCGTGGAGTATTTTATGCCCTTGACTTCTGTGCCTTGGTCTTACCAAGGCTGGATAAAATCTGTTCACACCATCTCTGCTCCGGCCCTCTGCATTTTAAAGGCTGCTCTGATTCCATCTCTTCAACTCAATTAATAGATTATCAGAACTTTCAGTTTTACATTTACTTCAACATCTAGTCATGGTTAGTAAATGCTTTAATTATTCCTTTTTCTTTCTAAGATAGATCAGTCTCACCAATAGTTTCTAAAACTTTTTGGCCCAGAAAAAAAAAATCTATTAAATCCAAAGAATCTGTTTAGGGGCCACTATGATCACCAAAGCAACCTCACCCTTGTTCCCATCTCTCCCTCTTCCACGAGTGAAAAACACACACTATTCCAGACACACGTTTGCCCACTTCTACCGTTCAGACTCTGTGAGTAGATGTCAACAATTCTCCCTACATCTGTAAATGTGAATATCTGAACGAATTAAAAGACAGTGAGCTGCCTCTGTAGGTCAAGATACACTAATGACAGTATGACTCATGCATGCGCTGAGCTGTCTTTCCAGGACCAGGAAGAGATTCCCTCATATTTCTCCATATTCTCTTTTTATTCTGAATGCGCCAATCAGAATACTTTTGCCAACACTTCAACACTCTACCAAACAGGCTCGTCGGTCTGCCCTGAGGTATTTCTTGCCGTGCACCATACGGAACACACTTGAATGTTTCTGTTGTGTTCACCAGTCAGATGGTAAGGAACCAAGAAAGAGGAACACATAAGTGTGTCGAGAGAGCAGGATGAAAGCATCACGTGCCCTGGGGGCTGACCCATCTGCTGCTTCACTGGCTTTGCTTCCAGCTTGCTCCACTGCGCTTGCGCCTAACTTGATTTCTTGGGCCCATTTTGATGTCAAAGCACGCCCATCAAAACTGTAGTAAATAATAAAATGTACTCCCTTACAAACTCTGATATTGAAATGATCCGTTAAACTGCTATAAAAGGCCGCAGGAAGGTTCCAAAATTGCTCCCCTTGTACTGGCTCCAAACCCATTCAGATTCAAGACAATCTCCAAATTGGAAGACCTGAATTTTTCTTCAGAGACCCCCCAGAACATCAGCCTTCAAAGGATAAAAATAGCATTTTTCTTTCTCTTCTAAGCTTTGACCACTGTTGATACTGAGTATCACAAAGTCGAAAGAAAATAGCTGTCCAAGCACTTCTTCCGGTGTTAGAATCTATAGAGATTAAAAGGAGGCGGCCCAGGGCAGTGGAAACCCAAGTCCTCGACTTGTAACCTGGTGCTTCCCGGGGTCCTAAGTAGCCTCAGGGAGATTTTGTCTTCTTTTCCAGCCAGCTTCATACACATGAGTGGAAATAAACATCAGAGCAGCGCTTAGCATATCTAAATTGGAATTTTCCAAATTTCCCAAAAGCGTTCACTAAATATGACTAAGGGCCCCTCTACTTGACCTTGTCATCAAGTAACATGACTATTAAAAATTATGAGTTGACCAAAAAAAACCCCTCTGTTTTCTAGTTTTCTACAGGGAAACAGTTTCTACATTGGGCCCCAAGGAGATAGTCCGAAGGGTATGGAAAATATCCTGTCCTTTGAAACCTGTTCTCGGAAAGATAGGTCAGGACTTGGTTTTCCTATGCACAAAGCATCTTTAAATTTCTTCTTGCCAACCAAATAGTTTAATTTGTCACTAAAGCCCTTCACACTTACAGCAGAATTCACATCAAAAAGCCATTTTGAGCAAATATTTTCCCATTTTTGTACAGTTCCCTTTCAGATGTGGGAAGATGGTCTGTTCCTTATTTCTCACAGGCAGACACAGACACTGAAGGAAACAATGAAAACCCACTCTCACCTCAATTATCCACAGACCAATTTTCTTAGAACACATAAGCTTATGTGGATAGATAATAATTAGAGTAACACTGCCTTAAATAATATTATTTCCCTTCCTATTCACCCCCATATATTCTTGCTATTTGATGTACTACTCCTTAGATGACATAAAGGCATGTGGGAGAAAAATGTATAGTTCTGAAGCATTGAAAGTGTTTGTTGCTATTATTAATAGAGAAAAGCTTTTTTGTTTGTGTTCTACTCTGCTCATAGGCAGGTAACGTGATGTCAGGCATAAAGGAATAATAATACAAATAATAGCATAGCAATGATAATAATGAATACTAACATATAGTCAATGATTTCTCTGTGCCAATCATTTATTCTTTAGTACCTGGGAGGTAGATGCTCAAAATCTCACCATTTACAGACGAGGAAACCGAGGCACAGAGACGTTAAGCAACTTTCCCAAAGAAAATTCAGTACCTGAAAGGGCAGCGATTTAAATCCAGGAAGTCTACGTTATTCAAGTTCGCAATCTTAACCAACCTCAAAGCTACCTTGTAACTGATAGTATTTTTCAAGGCCACCAGGTCAGCTCTGGATGCAGAGGGAGGCTGCAGGTCTGCAGTGGCCCGGTCAGGGCATCGTCTGTTGGACCAGCTTCTAACTGAAGCCTCTTTTAACTGCTTCCAGAAGCTCGCCAGTGTCTCCACTTATTAAGACTCAGGATTTTTTCCTTCTACTTCTACAAACCCACCTGGGCCCTTTTACACTTTACAAGGGGTTTCAGCTTATTTAATTAGATAAAGGAACCATATAGCTTCAAGCACTCTTCAGAATGCTGATTTTTTAAAAGAAAGATTAAAAGTTCAAGACCATTATTATTCAAATTGTGAACACTACCAGCTTGGTTTGGCTCCGTAAATGGACTGAAAAGAATGAAATTCAGCAAGGTGTCGAGGGGAGCAGGTGTACCCAGCGGGGTTCAGGTCTGAGGAATGCAGAATTACATGGAAGGAGTCATGATCAGGGGCAGCCTGCCTGTGGCGCAGTTGTGCTGGGAGAGTGTCTCTGTTCCCCAGCAGTGTGATCTCAGACTCAGGAGGCTGGGGCCTCCCCCGCGCAAAGATCTGGGAAGTAGGACACAGATGCTCCCTTTCTCCCGTGGCAGGTGGTTCACACCCTGGCTGGGGACCGTGGCAGTTCAGCCCCTCCCTCCCGCATCTGGGCAGGGGACGCATGACATTGTTAACAGCAACAGCATAAAGGGGACGCTTAGTCCAGAACAAGGGCTTGCAATGAAGTCCTCCGAGCTAAAGGAGAAACAGTAATGTTCATAATTCCTGTGAAAACACAGGCAGGCACGTTAAAAGAAACGTAACTGGCAAGTAGCTGAATATCTGTAGCCTCGGTAAGGCTGTCCTAGAAAAGCAAAGAGTGACATTTGTCAGTGTGGTGGAAAGTCACTGAGTGGATTTAAAGCAGGAGTCTCCAGAACAAGGAGAGGACGATTCTTTAGATTCTTTAATCTTCATAATTATTTTTTCCTTTCTTCTCTCTCTCTCTCCATCCTTTTCCATTTCACTCATTGCTACCAAATGAGCCACTCCTACCTGTGACATTTCAGTCTAAAATATATATTGATATGTACGCTTATACAAGTACAGGCTTATGTTTACATTTTTATACATTTATTGAAACACACAGCTTCCAGAAAATTCCAAGTCAAAATGAGCCTGGAATCAAATGGTTTGGGATCACATCTTGGCTCTGCTTCCTATTAGCCATGGAACCTCAAACAACTTACCCAATTTCTCTATGCCTCACATTCTTTATCTATAAAATGAGGATAATAAATGTATGTACACCATAGGATTGTCCTAAGAATTAGGGGAGTGAATGAATATATGCATTAAACATAGTACCCAGCACATTTCAAGTGCTGAATACTGTCAGTAATTTTAAAGATTATTCCTATTGACAGTATTATTCAAATAACCAATACAGCGTGGAAGAAATGTATCACCTGAACCCAGTTAGGTGGGCTCTGAGATTACCGGTGTTTAATATGAAAAGTTGGCCTATCAGTTGGACATGGTCCCTTCTCAATAGCCATCCTTTGGAAGACATACGTTTGCTGAGTCAAGGTACTAGGTCCCTGAAGAGCTGGGTCCAGCCCAGGATACCACACATTGAGAATGGAATTCAAATTCTGGAATATTCAGAAGAGATTAACCCAATGGTATGGTGATGGGGGGTGAAATATAGCATGCCAAATATAGAAAACTTAAGAAAATGTAGGATATTTTTTCCCAAGATTAAATAGTGTTGGTGAGGCTACAAGAAATACATTCAAATACTTGAAATACTATTATATGGAAGAAGGTATAGTCCTATTTTATGCTGATATAAGAAAAAGAATTTTATCCAGTTGGTTTAGTCAGTGGTTCTCCAAGTGTATTCTAGAACCTCAAGGGGTCACCAAGAATCTTTCAAAGTGTCTTCAAGGTCAAAACTATTGTCACAATAATACTAAGGTATTTTTTGCCTTTTTTTTCTCGATCATTAGTAGAGAATAGATATTTCCAGAGGCTACATAGCATATGATACTGCAGCTGTTAAAACGTAAAAGCAGATATGAGAATCCAAGTATTTCTACTAAGACAGACATTAAAGAGATTTGTAAAAATGTAAAACAGTGCACTATTCTTACTAAATCTTTGTTTTGTAATATGTGGCTATTTTTCATGAAAAAATGCTATTTATATTAACATATATTGGGTTTATTCTTATTATTAAATTAATAATAAATAAATATTTTAAAGTCTCAGTTTTAATTTTCACTATGGTAAATAGAGATATGACCCACATAAAGAAAAACTCTTCAGGGTTTTGATAATGATAATGATGCTGAAGAAAGGAGTTGATTTTAAAGAACATTCAAGAAGGCATACTGGGACTAAAATGTTTGAGATCCATGAGCTTCAGTCATCATGGAGAGGCTTTGAAACCACCAATTTCAAATGATTTGAGCTGTTCACCACTAAACTCTACTAAACTAAGCTTTTCTTTTACAATAACAGTCTTTAGAAACTATTCAAACATGGAGGGTATGTGGTAAAAGAGATACAGGCATTGACATTAATGGCCTCTAAGATTTCTTTCAACTCAGATTGCGCAATTCCCTTGCAAAAGAAAACAAAAGGGAGTTTACTGAGATATTGTTCTCATGAAGCTGCTGGGAGAGTGGGCAGATAGGCATGTGGTTATGGGTGGAAGTTTGGGGTGAAGCAAAAAGTGAAGAGTCCCCCCGGGCAAGGAACAGTGCACTTTGAACTGCTGTGCCCCTGATAGGTTCTCTGAGAGGAGGGTCATGAGCCTCTGGGCTCACCGCCCAAGTCACCGACATTTCCTAAGGGACCTCTTCCTGGGAGGATGAAGGCTGGTTTCCCTGATGGCCTCACAAGTCTCCCTGGAACATTCCAGAAACTAATCGTCAAGAGTCCTTCAAAGATGAAAATTGATCGAAGCACATATGATTCCTCTTCTAGGGTATGTCACAGCTGATAACGTGGTAATCTCGACTCACTGTACTGGTTCTAACATTTGTATCAACTGGGAATATATATATAGTTCTCTCCTCTTCCATACAACTTGATATCAAAATTTAAACACAGCTGCACCAAAGATAGGTGTGCAAACCAGGAGAATGCAGTTCACAGAGGAAATGCAAATGATGATAAGCAAATGAAAAAAAAAACCACAGTAAAAATCAAATTAAATGCAAAATAGAAATTCTAAGGAGTACCAGTTGCACCTATACAATTAACACGTTTGAAAATGATGCAAGTAAACCCTGGCAAATATATATGAGAGGAAACTCACATACGTTGCCAGGAAGAGCCTCCACAAGAAAATCTTTCTGAAAAGCCATGTGTTCATGTACATGGAGAGACTTAAACCATTCCTGGTCTTTGAAAGAGAAATTCCAGGTCAAGGACTCTGTCTTAAAGAAATGGTCATACATCTATGGACAAGGGTTTCTGCATAATGATATGCATTTTAAAGAAAAACTGCCAAAACGTTCTTCTTTGACTGCAAACTAATAAACTATTTCCACAGAAAAAGCAAGTCAAATATCCTTGAGGACCAAATTGGTTTGGTCATTAAACGCACACTGTCCCTTTCCTGAGACAGACCCCACGTGTTGTGGCCTCAGAGTAAGCATTGGTCACTTCCGTATCTCCAGGGGGGACACACAGGAAGTTCCACGTGGGGAGAGGCCACCTCCCACCACTGCTGTGTCCTCTGTCCCCTGGCGCTGAGTGATAAGTACCTTTGTTGAGTCTTTGTAGGAAATAAGCAAATGATTCCTATGACACAGTATGTGTCTAGTGAACACAGGCAAGAGAACGAGGCAGAGATCAAAAAGTGTGAGGTTGCTGGTACCTGTTCCTCAGAGACCCAGGACTCGTGTGGACACCGCCTTAGGACCAGGTGCTTCCACTGGTCCATCTGAAGTTTCCAACCTTAAGGAAATATAATCTCAATTCTCTAAAAGTGTTTATTTTACTTGAAATCACTTGGTCCTTAATTTTAAGTTCACCAGAAGTGACTTGGTCTTTAATTTTAAGTTCACCATTAAGACTTTTAAGAAATGTCATTTTGTAAAATCTTGTCTGGGAGGAAAATGGTGTTTCTCATTTACCACTGCAAAGGCAGAACGTTGCTTGCTGGAGCAGATGTTTGCCACATCCTGTAAGGTCCTGTGAGGTCCTGTAAGGTAGGACCATGCCACTTTTTCAACTTGACATTCTCAAGTCTCATTCAAAAATGCCTTTTCTTCTGGAGGCTTTTACTCCAGAGGGAAGGAAGAACTGGGTTTCTTCTCTGATTATTATGAAAAGCTTCCACACAGCGGTGCCACTTTCTCTGAAGTCTTTGTGGGGGACCTGAATTCCCATGATTTTTTTCAGAAACTAGCATCAGAACAGAAGAGCCATTTCATCATTTTGTCGTGTGTGTGTGTGTGTGTGTGTGTGTGTGTATGTGTGACAGATGTGTTTCATTTAGAAGTCCCAGGTCATAAATACCAAAGTGTTAACCACCTTTTGGGGGGGTGAGAGGGACAGGAAAGGGGGGAAGAGGCACAGAAAACTCATTACCTTTGTCTGTAAAAGACCAAGCAAAAGGCTCTACAACACGTACCACTTGACATGGAATAAATACTTTTCTCATATGCTAGAGACTGGTAAGTCATGGTGAACATTCTAGGCTCTCCCTGTCATTCTGTCTCAAGGACGTAAAGCATTTATGTACCATGTTTCTTTCATGGGTACAGTTATTCACAATGCATGCTGCCTTGTTTCATCACCTCCTGATACAAGGAAGTAACACAATAAGATATGACTCAAATTCAGTGGTTTTCCATTTTTCTCTCAGAATATCAGCCATCGGTATCAGTGTCTCTATACAAAACAGTCTAAAATATTACCATGATAACAAGGTACCTAGAAGAGTTCTAAGGGTTCATTCATTCGTTTCCTGTGAATTCAACAAGGACGTGTTGAAAGGCTGCTCTCTAATGCAAAAGCATTTGCATCTGAGGATGCAAAGCAAACAAGGAAAAGTCCCTCCTGAGAGGGATTTATAGCATTGTAGGGAGAAATTAAAAGTAAATAAGGAAGGGCATTCCCATGACACAGGGATCAAAAGGATGTCCCTGTGGGGATGTGAGAGGGCTGCAATCTACATGTACCCAACCTCTTCCCTACAAAAGTGAAAAAAACTGGGCTATGCCACAGAGCTGGTTACTTGGCTACAGTTTACTTTAACACATTCATTGAGTATCTCTAAACATAATTAGACCATTTCTGTATAATTATGGAAGCGATTTTAACCAATGTGTATTTTTAGGGGGCATGGAAGAAGCCAGTGGCAACAAGAAACCTGCAAGAATTCATTCAGGATGAGAGTGGGATGTTGATACATAAGCAGCAATTTTGAATGGGTAGGGGGTGACCAAGCCCTGCTGTGAAGATGCAGCACTGAAATGAGCATTTAGTAAGAATGGACTTTCCTCCAGAAGTACCAAATGGACTTCTGGTATTTCCATTTGGGTGGAGATTGAAAAAAAATAGAGCAAAATTTTTCTCACAATGTTTTGCAACTTCTGCTTCCGGACTCAGTCAGAACCCAGAGGCAGCAAGAGAGTTAAAAATGAAAACACCGTTTATTCTTTTTAAAATGACAATTGATTTTTACCCATAAAACTGATTCTACCTCATTCAGGTATGTTTGGGATTCTATGTGACTACTTATAATAAATCTATTTTTATTTAAAATGAAAAGTAGTTTATTCTTGACATCCTTTATCTTAGTTTGGGGAGAAATAGTCTTCCTTGTTTGACTCCAGTAAAAACAGAAAACAGAATGACTTATAAAAGTTGAATTTCTTTAATGAAAAAAAAAAAAAAAATGCTAGAGCACCAGTAATCTGATGAGAGTATTCAGTATCAGAAAAGCTTCTTTTCTCCAAGAGTTATCAACACTATGATTAGGGAAAAGACCCAGGTAATTTTCTCTGCTCTAATAACCAAAAGTTTTGGATATCAGCCCAAACTTTGCTTGACTGGAAAAAGATAAATCAGAATCTTTATTCCAGATATTCATATACATATAGACTACTGTATATACAATTGTATACTATTTACACCTATTGGTGTAAGATGATCTTAATTCCATCCTATGCTGCATTTTAAATGTTCTATAAACACAAGAAGTGGATCTAACTGAAACAAAATTGGCTTTCCCTCTCTAATTGAATCCCCTTGTCTAGTGTACTCTGCTATTACTCCCTGGTAGAAGTCTGCATACTTTAACAATTTATTCACAGGATGCATGCCTCCATTTTTTTTTTTTTTGAATTTTTGAATTTTATTTTATTTATTTTTTTATACAGCAGGTTCTTATTAGTCATCCATTTTATACACATCAGTGTACACGTCAATCCCAATCTCCCAATTCATCACACCTGCCTCCATTTTTATCTCCATCTGCTAGAGCATAACCAACGTATATGAGCTCTCAGCTCCCACTTTATAGCAACTAAACTTTCCCTGCAAGCTCAACCTCCGCCCTCCACCACCTCCATGACGTGCATTTCTTGTAAAACCTTAAGTCAGTAAACTTCCTCAGGGAACTGGTAGCAACGCATGACAAACAAAGTAACTCTGTGACATGCAGCAGAGCTGCATCAATTGCTAAACAAGTTTCCGAGGCCCTTCTGTAGCTCTGCTCTGAATGAGGCTCTCCTATTCTACTGGCAGGTGTCTGGATTCAGTGGGAAAAAGAATTGAGGATGGAGGAGAGAGAGAGAAAGGAAAGAAACAATATCTTTTAGTTTAAAACCTGAAGATAATGGGTATCTATTTCTTCCGCGTGCAAAGGATGCAAATATGTCTGTGACCCTTTTCACTATGAAACACTTAATGTTTGTTCTAGCACATCTTATCAGAAACAACTGTCCGACACAGTTGAAATGGTCTTAGAGAGGAACATGCATCGTGGACACCTATGATTTGCACTGGGTCCCTATTAATCTATGAAATAAAGACTGAATTGTTGTTGTACCTTTGGGACAACTGGTAAATACAGAGATGATTCTTACGTTAAAAAAAAAGATGCCACTTACAGTGAATACATTTTTATATTGTTTTGCTAAGCCTTCTTAAACCTTTCTCATATTTACTATCTCATGGGTGTGATAAAATTCTCACCTGTGAATATTTCTGATCTCTTAAGTTTCTAAAAAATCTATGTCCCTTTTGGTCACTGTAAACAGTACCCAACAAACTTCCTGGTGAATAATTCTTCGTGGGTCCTTCCTGGAAGCATCCAAAGGTTAACTCTGTAGTCCAGAATTGTACAATGGTACTGCTGGGGGAGTCCTAAAGAAATGATTTCAACTAGACCACTAGTTCCCAAGGAAAGTGGTGAGGGCTGGCGGTTTTGCCCTTGAGGGACATTTGGCAATGCCTAAAGACATTTTTGGTTGTCATGACGGTGGGGAAGGGAAGAAGGGGGTCAGGGGTGCTACTGCATCTGATTTGTAAAGACGAGGGAAGCTACAAAACATGGTACAATGCACAAGACAGCCCAGTCATCCAGCCCAAAATGTCAATCACACTCAGGAGAAGTGCATTTCACTAAAAAAGGAACTGAGGTCTGAGGACATCAAGTGACTGACCCAACACCACACATCAGAGTCTGACTCTAGGCAACAGGAATTGGTGACAGAGTCAAGATTCAAAACTTGTCCCTAAACATCTAATCTGATACTCATTTCATTCTGTCAGGCAAATGGCTAAGTACCTGGTGATGTACAGGAAGAATTCTGGACCAAGGTCCCTCGTTTTGGGTGTGACACAGGACAAGCCACTGAACACTCTTGACTTTCAGCTTTTTGTCTCGTAAAATAGATGAGTTAATGGGCTTTCCTGGTGGTGCAGTGGTTAAGAACCCGCCTGCCAATGCAGGGGACACGGGTTTGAGCCCTGGTCCAGGAAGATCCCACATGTTGCGGAGCAGCTAAGCCCATGCGCCACAACTACTAAGGCTGCACTCTAGAGCCCGTGAGCCACAACTACTGAGCCCGCGAGCCACAACTACTGAAGCCCACACACCTAGAGCCCGTGCTCCGCAACAAGAGAAGCTACTGCAATGAGAAGCCCGTGCACCGCAACAAAGAGTAGGCCCGGCTTGCTGCAACTAGAGAAAGCCCGCGTGCAGCAACTAAGACCCAACACAGCCAAAAATAAAAACAAATAAATAAATTAAATTATTTTTAAAAAATAGATGAGTTAAAATAGATGATTTCTAAAGTCATTTTATTCCTCTAAAATTCTATTATTGTATAAATAATAACACCTTACATTATAATAGTCTCCAAATTCCTTTTCTCTTTCTTTTTAAACTTCTCTAGGAATCTAACCCAGAAAGAAGCAGGAAATATTGCTGCTGATTTAAACAAAACAAAACAGTGCTTGACCAATATTCGACTCTCAGTAAATAGTGAAGTGTATAATAAAATTCAGGAATAAAACGTATCCACATTGTCTATGATTTTAATAGGAAGACAAGTTTTTCTGGTCCTTTTATATCCTGTGTACATATTAACTTATTTTGACTGTATACGTGCCACATAAAGACTTTTATAAAAAGAAAAGAATTAGAGAGAAGATGGCGGAAGAGTAAGACGCGGAGATCACATTCCTTCCCACAGATACAGTAGAAATACACCTACACGTGGAACTGCTCCTACAGAACACCCACTGAACGCTGGCAGAAAACGTCCGACCTCCAAAAAGGCAAGAAACTCCCCCCATACTTGGGTAGGGCAAAAGAAAAAAGAAATAACAGAGACAAAAGAATAGGGACAGCACCTGCACCAGTGGGAGGGAGCCGTGAAGGAGGAAAGGTTTCCACGCACTAGGAGCCCCTTCGCGGGCGGAGACTGCGGGGGGCGGAGGGGGGAAGCTTCAGAGCCACGGAGGAGAGCGCAGCCACAGGGGTGCGGAGGGCAAAGCGGAGAGGTTTCCGCACAGAGGCTCGGCGCCAAGCAGCACTCACCAGCCCGAGAGGCTTGTCTGCTTAGCCGCCGGGGCGGGCGGGGCTGGGAGCTGAGGCTCGGGCTTCGTTCGGATCGCAGGGAGAGGACTGGGGCTGGCAGCGTGAACACAGCCTGAAGGGGTTGGCGCACCACAGCTAGCCGGGAGGGAGTCCGGGGAAAAAGTCTGCAGCTGCCGAAGAGGCAAGAGACTTTTTCTTGCCTCTTTGATTCGCGGCGGGCAAGGAGAGGGGATTCAGAGCGCCGCCTAAACGAACTCCAGAGAAGGGCGCGAGCCGCGGCGATCAGCGCGGATCCCACAGCAACAGGGGCGCAGAGGGAAAATCGGAGAGACTCCCGCACAGAGGCTCGGCGCCGAGCGGCGCTCACCAGCCCGAGAGGCTTGTCTGCTCCCCCGCCGGGGCGGGCGGGGCTGGGAGCTGAGGCTCGGGCTGCGGTCGGATCGCAGGGAGAGGACTGGGGCTGGCGGCGTGAACACAGCCTGAAGGGATTGGCGCACCACAGCTAGCCGGGAGGGAGACCGGGAAAAGGTCTGCAGCTGCCAAAGAGGCAAGAGACTTTTTCTTGCCTCTTAGTTTCGCTGCGCGCAAGGAGAGGGGATTCAGAGCGCCGCCTAAACGAACTCCAGAGAAGGGCGCGAGCCGCGGCGATCAGCGCGGACCCCAGAGACGGGCGTGAGACGCTGGGGCTGCTGCTGCCGCCTCCAAAAAGCCTGTGTGTGAGCACAGGTCACTCTCCACACCTCCCCTCCCGGGAGCCTGTGCAGCCCGCCACTGCCAGGGTCCCGGGATCCGGGGACAACATCCCCGGGAGAACGCACTGCGCGCCTCGGGCTGGTGCAACGTCACGCCGGCCTCGGCCGCCGCAGGCTCGCCCCGCCTCCTCCGTACCGCTCCCTCCCCGCGGCCTGGGTGAGCCAGAGCCCCCGAAGCAGCTGCTCCTTTAACCCCGTCCTGTCTGGGCGGGAACAGATGCCCTCAGGAGACCTACATGCAGAGGCGGGTCCAAATCCAAAGCTGAACCCCAGGAGCTGTGCGAACAGGGAAGAGAAGGGGAAATCTCCCCCAGCAGCCTCAGAAGCAGCGGATTAAAACTCCACAAACAACTTGCTGTGCCTGCACCTGCTGAATACCTGAATAGACAACGAATCATCCCAAATTCAGGAGGGGGACTCTGGGAGCAGGAGATATTAATTTTTCCCCTTTTCCTTTTTTTTGTGAGTGTATATGTATATGCTTCTGGGTGAGATTTTGTCTGTATAGCTTTGCTTTACAATAGCTTTATTTTACTTCACTATATTATAGCCTCTTTCTTTCTTTCTTTCTATTTTTTCTCCCTTTTACTCTGAGCCGTGTGGACGAAAGGCTCTTGGTGCTCCAGCCAGGCATCAGGGCCGTGCCTCTGAGGTGAGAGAGCCAACTTCAGAACACTGGTCCACAAGAGACCTCCCAGCTCCACGTAATACCAAACGGCAAAAATCTCCCAGAGATCTCCATCTCAACATCAAGACCCAGCTTCACTCAACGACCAGCAAGCTACAGTGCTGGACATCCTATGCCAAACAACTAGCTAGACAGGAACACAACCCCATCCATTGGCAGAGAGGCTGCCTAAAATCATAATAAGGCCACAGACACCACAAAATACACCACCAGACGTGGACGTGCCCACCAGAAAGACAAGATCTAGCCTCATCCACCAGAACTCAGCCACTAGTTCCCTCCACCAGGAAGCCTACACAACCCACTGAACCAACCTTAGCCACTGGGGACAGATACCAAAAACAACGGGAACTACGAACCTGCAGCCTGTGAAAAGGAGACCCCAAACACAGTAAGATAGGCAAAATGAGACGACAGAAAAACACACAGCAGATGAAGGAGCAGGCTCAAAACACATTGGACTTAACAAATGAAGAGGAAATAGGTAGTCTACCTGAAAAAGAATTCAGAATAATGATAGTAAGGATGATCCAAAATCTTGGAAATAGAATAGACAAAATGCAAGAAACATTTAACAAGGATGTAGAAGAACTAAAGAGGAACCAAGCAATGATGAAAAACACAATAAATGAAATTAAAAATACTCTAGATGGGATCAATAGTAGAATAACTGAGGCAGAAGAAAGGATAAGTGACCTGGAAGATAAAATGGTGGAAATAACTACTACAGAGCAGGATAAAGAAAAAAGAATGAAAAGAACTGAGGACAGTCTCAGGGACCTCTGGGACAACATTAAACGTGCCAACATTCGAATTATAGGGGTACCAGAAGAAGAAGAGAAAAAGAAAGGGACTGAGAAAATTTTTGAAGAGATTATAGTTGAAAACTTCCCTAATATGGGAAAGGAAATAGTTAATCAAGTCCTGGAAGCACAGAGAGTCCCATACAGGATAAACCCAAGGAGGAACACGCCAAGACACATATTAATCAAACTGTCAAAAATTAAATATAAGGAAAACATATTAAAGGCAGCAAGGGAAAAAAAACAAATAACACACAAGGGAATCCCCATAAGGTTAACATCTGATCTCTCAGCAGAAACTCTGCAAGCCAGAAGGGAGTGGCAGGATATACTTAAAGTCATGAAGGAGAAAAACCTACAACCAAGATTACTCTACCCAGCAAGGATCTCATTCAGATTCGATGGAGAAATTAAAACCTTTACAGACAAGCAAAAGCTGAGAGAGTTCAGCACCACCAAACCAGCTTTACAACAAATGCTAAAGGAAATTCTCTAGGCAAGAAACACAAGAGAAGGAAAACACCTACAATAACAAACCCAATACATTTAAGAAAATGGGAATAGGAACATACATATCGATAATTACCTTGAATGTAAATGGATTAAATGCTCCCACCAAAAGACACAGGCTGGCTGAATGGATACAAAAACAAGACCCATACATATGCTGTCTACAAGAGACCCACTTCAGACCTAGGGACACATACAGACTGAAAGTGAGGGGATGGAAAAAGATATTCCATGCAAATGGAAATCAAAAGAAAGCTGGAGTAGCAATTCTCATATCAGACAAAATAGACTTTAAAATAAAGACTATTACAAGAGACAAAGAAGGACACTATATAATGATCAAGGGATCGATCCAAGAGGAAGGTATAACAATTGTAAATATTTATGCACCCAACATAGGAGCACCTCAATACATAAGGCAAATACTAACAGCCCATGAAAGGGGAAATTGACAGCAACACAATCATAGTAGGGGACTTTAACACCCCACTTTCACCAATGGACAGATCATCCAAAATGAAAATAAATAAGGAAACACAAGCTTTAAATGATACATTAAACAATATGGACTTAATTGATATTTATAGGACATTCCACCCAAAAACAACAGAATACACATTTTTCTCAAGTGCTCATGGAACATTCTCCAGGATAGATCATATCTTGGGTCACAAATCAAGCCTTGGTAAATTTAAGAAAATTGAAATCGTATCAAGTATCTTTTCCGACCACAATGCTATGAGACTAGATATCAATTACAGGAAAAGATCTGTAAAAAATACAAACACATGGAGGCTACACAATACATTACTTAATAACGAAGTGATCACTGAAGAAATCAAAGGGGAAATCAAAAAATACCTAGAAACAAATGACAATGGAGACACGACGACCCAAAACCTATGGGACACAGCAAAAGCAGTGCTAAGAGGGAAGTTTATAGCAATACAAGCCTACCTCAAGAAACAGGAAACATCTCGAATAAACAACCTAACCTTGCACCTAAAGCAATTAGAGAAAGAAGAACAAAAAAACCCCAAAGCCAGCAGAAGAAAAGAAATTATAAAGATCAGGTCAGAAATAAATGAAAAAGAAATGAAGGAAACAATAGCAAAAATCAATGAAACTAAAAGCTGGTTCTTTGAGAAGATAAACAAAATTGATAAACCATTAGCCAGACTCATCAAGAGAAAAAGGGAGAAGACTCAGATCAATAGAATTAGAAATGAAAAAGGAGAAGTAACCACTGACACTGCAGAAATACAAAAGATCATGAGAGATTACTACAAGCAACTCTATGCCAATAAAATGGACAACCTGGAAGAAATGGACAGATTCTTAGAAATGCACAAACTGCCGAGACTGAACCAGGAAGAAATAGAAAATATGAACAGACCAATCACAAGCACTGAAATTGAAACTGTGATTAAAAACCTTCCAACAAACAAAAGCCCAGGACCAGATGGCTTCACAGGCGAATTCTATCAAACATTTAGAGAAGAGCTAACACCTATCCTTCTCAAACTCTTCCAAAATATTGCAGAGGGAGGAACACTCCCAAACTCATTCTACGAGGCCACCATCACCCTGATACCAAAACCAGACAAAGATGTCACAAAGAAAGAAAACTACAGGCCAATATCACTGATGAACATAGATGCAAAAATCCTCAACAAAATACTAGCAAACAGAATCCAACAGCACATTAAAAGGATCATACACCATGATCAAGTGGGGTTTATCCCAGGAATGCAAGGATTCTTCAATATACGCAAATCAATCAATGTGATACACCATATTAACAAATTGAAGGAGAAAAACCATATGATCATCTCAATAGATGCAGAGAAAGCTTTTGACAAAATTCAACACCCATTTATGATAAAAGCCCTGCAGAAAGTAGGCATAGAGGGAACTTTCCTCAACATAATAAAGGCCATATATGACAAACCCACAGCCAACATTGTCCTCAATGGTGAAAAACTGAAACCATTTCCACTAAGATCAGGAACAAGACAAGGTTGCCCACTCTCACCACTATTATTCAACATAGTTCTGGAAGTCCTAGCCACAGCAATCAGAGAAGACAAAGAAATAAAAGGAATCCAAATCGGAAAAGAAGAAGTAAAGCTGTCACTATTTGCAGATGACATGATACTATACATAGAGAATCCTAAAGATGCTACCAGAAAACTCCTAGAGCTAATCAATGAATTTGGTAAAGTAGCAGGATACAAAATTAATGCACAGAAATCTCTTGCATTTCTATACACTAATGACGAAAAATCTGAAAGTGAAATTAAGAAAACACTCCCATTTACCATTGCAACAAAAAGAATAAAATATCTAGGAATAAACCTACCTAAGGAGACAAAAGACCTGTATGCAGAAAATTATGACACTGATGAAAGAAATTAAAGATGATACAAATAGATGGAGAGATATACCATGTTCCTGGATTGGAAGAATCAACATTGTGAAAATGTCTCTACTACCCAAAGCAATCTACAGATTCAATGCAATCCTTATCAAACTACCACTGGCATTTTTCACAGAACTAGAACAAAAAATTTCACAATTTGTATGGAAACACAAAAGACCCCGAATAGCCAAAGCAATCTTGAGAACGAAAAATGGAGCTGGGGGAATCAGGCTCCCTGACTTCAGACTATATTACAAAGCTTCAGTAATCAAGACAGTTTGGTATTGGCACAAAAACAGAAATATAGATCAATGGAACAGGATAGAAAGCCCAGAGATAAACCCACACACATATGGTCAACTTATCTTTGATAAAGGAGGCAAGCATATACAGTGGAGAAAAGACAGCCTCTTCAATAAGTGGTGCTGGGAAAATTGGACAGGAACATGTAAAAGTATGAAATTAGAACACTCCCTGACACCATGCACAAAAATAAACTCAAAATGGATTAAAGACCTAAGTGTAAGGGCAGACACTATCAAACTCTTAGAGGAAAACATAGGCAGAACACTCTATGACATACATCACAGCAAGATTCTTTTTGACCCAGCTCCCAGAGAAATGGAAATAAGTACACAAATAAACAAATGGGACCTAATGAAACTGAAAAGCTTTTGCACAGCAAAGGAAACCATAAACAAGACCAAAAGACAACCATCAGAATGGGAGAAAATATTTGCAAATGAAGCAACTGACAAAGGATTAATCTCCAAGATTTACAAGCAGCTCATGCAGCTCAATAACAAAAAAACGAACAACCCAATCCAAAAATGGGCAGAAGATCTAAATAGACATTTCTCCAAAGAAGATATACAGATGGCCTACAGACACATGAAAGAATGCTCAACATCATTAATCATTAGAGAAATGCAAATCAAAACTACAATGAGATATCATCTCCCACCGGTCAGAATGGCCATCATCAAAAAATCTAGAAACAATAAATGCTGGAGAGGGTGTGGAGGAAAGGGAACACTCTTGCACTGTTGGTGGGAATGTAAATTGATACAGCCACTATGGAGAACAGTATGGAGGTTCCTTAAAAAACTACAAATAGAACTACCATACGACCCAGCAATCCCACTACTGGGCATATACCCTGAGAAAACCATAGGTCAAAAAGAGTCATGTACCAAAATGTTCATTGCAGCTCTATTTACAATAGCCAGGACATGGAAGCAACCTAAATGTCCATCGACAGATGAATGGATAAAGAAGATGTGGCACATATATACAATGGAATATTACTCAGCCATAAAAAGAAATGAAATGGAGGTATTTGTAATGAGGTGGATGGAGTTAGAGTCTGTCATACAGAGTGAAGTAAGTCAGAAAGAGAAAAACAAATACAGTATGCTAACACATATATATGGAATCTAAGGGAAAAAAAAAAAAAAAAGGCCATGAAGAACCTAGTGGCAAGACGGGAATAAAGACACAGACGTACTAGAGAATGGACTTGAGGATATGGGGAGGGGGTGGGGTGAGATGTGACAGGGTGAGAGAGTGGCATGGACATATATACACTACCAAATGTAAAATAGATAGCTAGTGGGAAGCAGCCGCATAGCACAGGGAGATCAGCTCGGTGCTTTGTGACCACCTAGAGGGGTGGGATGGGGAGGGTGGGAGGGAGGGAGATGCAAGAGGGAAGAGAAATGGGAACATATTGTATATGTATAACTGATTCACTTTGTTATAAAGCAGATGCTAACACACTATTGTAAGGCAATTATACTTCAATAAAGATGTTTGGAAAAAAAAAAAAAAAAGAAAGAAAAGAAAAGCAGCCATGTAAGCAGCAAGATGTTGTTACTGAATTAATGGAATTTGTTTGACAAATATAATCCATTGATATATTTCCTGAGATAAAAGTTCCCCAAAGTCTTCATGGATCTGTAATTCGTTCTCAGTAATTTTAATATTGTAGACAAGAAAAATTAATCAGTGCTTTAAATTTTAATTTTCATACCCATACGTTTAGTGCAAAAGAGGGACCAAAGTCACTTGTTATGTGCTATATTTTGAAGACTAAAAAGTTTAGTAGATTAATTGCTAAAATTGTAAAAGAGGACATGGGATAAAAAAAAAAGAAAAAATGTATAGTTCTCATCTCTTCACTAAAAACAAAACTAGTACCTGTAACCTGTATGTATAAATTTGGGGGGTACCCTGTAACCCCTAAGTCCTAATTTTAAACCACTTTTCATGATAAAAAAAAGCAAAAGACATTTTTCATGTCAGATTGCTGTTTCATTCCACTAGCTAATTTTTTTTAATCAGAAGAAAATAAGTTATCATTTCTTTTCTTTTTTTCTTTTTCTTTTTTCTTTTTTCCATAAAAAGAATTTTAATCTGACCCATGTGCTATCATTATAGCACATTAACCTCTGGATGTTTTAACAACATTTTGATGGATCTTAAATCAATTAACACTAGAAAGGAAAACATCTGTGGCCCTAATACTTTTTAGAGTGGTTCTTAATATTGTTTTTATAAGGAATCTAAAAAGTATTTAATTTTTAAAAAGCCACTGAAAATTCCATAATTCACTGTGTGTTAAAAACAGTAGATATGAAAATCATGTCAATTTTATTAACAAACATGAAGCATGTGTATCTATAAGAAAGGATTATTAGAAAAGTCAGCAGAAGGAAATATTTTCCTGCCCATCAAATCCAGATGTTCAGCCCATAAAATGGAGGCCTAGAAAGAAAAGCAGGTTATGGTGTCTGATATCCTTAAGAAGTGTTACTTCTGAGAAGATTCATGGTCAAGGCAAGCCAAAATAGATTTTTAAATGAATTATGTTTTACTTTTGTTTTAAAAGAATTGTAGTAATATTTTCTACATTCAATATGGAATGGAATAAAGAGTGAATTAAAATAAAAGGCACAGGGGCTTCCCTGGTGGCGCAGTGGTTGAGAATCTGCCTGCTAATGCAGGGGACACGGGTTCGAGCCCTGGTCTGGGAAGATCCCACATGCCACGGAGCAGCTGGGCCCGTGAGCCACAATTGCTGAGCCTGCGCGTCTGGAGCCTGTGCCCCGCGATGGGAGGGGCCGCGATAGAGAGGGGCCCGCGCACCGCGATGAAGAGCGGTCCCCGCACCGCGATGAAGAGTGGCCCCCGCTTGCCGCAACTGGAGAAAGCCCTCGCACGAACTGAAGACCCAACACAGCCAAAAATAAATAAATAAATAAATAAATAAAAAAAAATAAAAGGCACATGAATTTTTTTCAGAAACAACATTATGTAAATACTTGATTAACATTTGATTTAAAATATAAAGGTTACTCTTTTAGCAAAAAATAGAACCATGATAAGCATTTTCTTTCATAAACTGACAAAACAGATACCAGAGCAAAGATTCCGCAGAACCATGGTTTTGTGGGTTGCATTGATTTTTTTCTTTTCTTAGTCCATTGCTCTTTAGCAAATACAGATGTTTGTAAAATAGTTTAATTACAAAATAGGAGTCCACATTGATAGTGGCTGAACATTCCATATTTCTGTATTTTGATTTATAGATTAATATGCAAACATTTCTTGTTTTTTAAATAAAGATTTCAACTTTTATTTCAATTCTTAAAGTGAAAAAACAAAAGAGAAGCTAGTGACAATAGTAATAACAGGGACTTCCCTGGTGGCGCAGTGGTTGGGAGTCCACCTGCCAATGCAGGGGACACAGGTTCAAGCCCTGGTCCAGGCAGATCCCACATGCCGCGGAGCGGCTGGGCCCGTGAGCCACAAGTACTGAGCCTGCATTCTAGAGCCTGCGAGTCACAACTACTGAGCCTGCGTGCCACAACTACTGAGGCCCATGTGCCTGGAGCCTGTGCTCTGCAAGGCCACCGCAATGAGAGGCCCGCACACCGCAGCGGGGAGTGGCCCCCGCTCGCCACAAATAGAGAGAGAGCCCGTGTGCAGTGACGAAGACCCAACTCAGCCAAAAAAAAAAACACCAAATAGATAAGTAAATAAATTTATAAAAATAAAAATAGTAATAACAGAAATTGGTACTCCTTCATAGTTTTCCAAATGCTTAAAGTAAGAGTCCCTTATGATTTCATTTCATTATACTTTATGAAGTGCTTTCTCCATTTTCTGTAACCACCCCCTACTTAGAAATGTAAATTTTAAAATTTAGTTTAAAAGAAGGCATTTTATTAAGGATAACAAAAAAGTCATTTTGGATTCTTTGAACATAATATACTTTTTTTGTTGTTTTGAAAATTGACCAATGAAGTTAGATGAGAAAAACACGTAGAGCTAAATTGATGTTAATAGAAAATATCTTTAGTTTTACAATGCTCCTGAAAAATAGAAAGTGACAAAACTGGCACAAATTTTACATTTGACAACTAAAGGTATTTTTATTATTCTTATTTCCCCATCTTTGAAGTTCTCCTTATATTGTATCTGACTTGTTCCACGTCCAGATTTTTGAGGTTCTACTTGCCTTTGGTCTCTCACTGGTCATTCCAATGGTTCTTTCATCCATGCCTTCTAGCTGCCCTCAACACAGCACCAATAGAACAGGGATAATCTTGTGTTTCAAAGGCTTTGGTGAGTTTCTGTTGTAGGTCACCCTGCAAATGTTCTTCCTCCCTGTAAGAACCTCTCTTTCTTGAACCTGTAGATGGACTCATGGGTTCCATTGTTCTAAAGTTACCAGGGAGCAAGGCAGCATTATAGCTGTTCACATTGAAAGGATGCTGAGTCCTCTATTATTTAGAAGGAAAGTCATTTCCTTCATTCGAACTTTTATCCTTGAAGCAATGGGCAAATAAAGTCATATTTGCTCCATAATTGAGCTCACACGTCTGAAAATGGATTACTTAGGTTTACCAGGCTTTTATCTCCCTACTACTTACACACAGGTAGATTTTCTGCATTACAGCAACTAGGCTTTCTGATTCACTGATGCTACAGTTACATGCATGATTATCTATTTCCCCTGCACTAAGATACTGCCTGCAATAAATTGGTCCTATTTCTCTCATCCTCTCTTCCGCCTTCTGTGCACGTGTGATGAAGCAGATGTGCCTAAACTAAGCTTTACATCCATATGAAAATGCAGCAGGGCCGGAAGAGAAAGCTGTACAACTTTCTCCTGTGCTGAACCTTTTCAATACGATTTCATGATAGAGATCACAGTAAATTGCCAAAACATTCAATGTGCCCATTTTTCAACGTAAGCAAAACACCATCATACAAAAATAAATGTCAATAATGTTTAGATTACTTACTCTTTTGGTTTAACCTTAATTCTGCTATCTGCTATTAAGACTAGAGAACAAGAATTGCTGGAACATTTATTTGATACTCTGAAGAATTCTGAATACAGAAAATGTAGAAAGAGGTGAGACCAGCATGGTGCAGGCGAAGCATTGTTCAGAGGGCCAGGCACAGAGGAGGGGCCCTGGGCTGCTTCCCTTTCCTTCTTGATCAATCTTAGTATTTAAAATTAGAACAAGGAAAATGAAATTTAGCTAATTCCTCTTAGATCACGAAAATCAGTACATTTTATGATATATATTGGGAAACACATTAACAAAGACAAGTATAAGCTAGATTTGATAATGGTTTGTGTACTTAAGTTAAACGAGATCACATTTATAAAACGTTGAGAGCAGTATCTGGTAAGCACTACTTTTCTTGCTAGCTAGCTACCAGTGACTACAAAAAATAAGTTGCCCTAAAGATTTTCTCTAAGCAAACCTGCCAAGTCTGATATTAAAATCTTATTTATGTATGATCTCATAAAGACAATCCTTATTTGTATCCTGTACAATTATCAAGGCTATTAGGTTCTACCTAGTATAAGCCTATGTGGTAACCAATTGTTTTCAATTTTCTTAAAGAAATGAAAGATTTAAAATTTGATTTAGAAATAATCCTTTTACAGAGAAAGACGAATATTATATGATAGTACCTATATGTGGAATCTAAAAAATAATACAAATGAATCTATATAAAAAACAGAAACAGACTCACAGACATAGAAAACAAACTTATGGTTGCCAAAGGGGAAAGGGAGGGGGGAGGGATAAATTAGGAGTATAGGATTAACAGATACACATTACTATACATAAAATAGAGAAGCAACAAGGGTTTACTATATAACACAGGAAACAATATTCAATATCTTGTAATAACTTATAATGGAAAATAATCTAATATAGATAGATAGATAAACTGAATCACTTTGCTGTACATCTGAAACTAACACAATATTGTAAATCAACTATATTTCAATAAAAAAAGAAATAAGCCTTTTATGTAACAAATTAACTCTCAACAAACCCCCAACCTGTCCAAGTATTGGCTTAAATAATATTTAAAGATATTTTTATCAATATGCATCAAAACAAGGTCCCCAAAATGGACTCAACAGAGCATTGTCTTTTCAAGACATTCTCAGTTAAATTCCTAATTCATTAGTCTCTCAATACATTTTATATAGTTTTTATTAAAACAGATTATTTTAAGCTGTACCTTTTTTTAATAACTAAGCTAACAAAGGATACATATAAACATATATAGAGACATATATAATACATACATTGAAGATATTTGATTCTTCCAAATATTGCTATAACTTCCTTCATACTTACTTTTGTGATAATATTAAAGTTAAAAGGGGATATTTGACAATAGTTAGTATGTTCACAATCACTGTTCAGTAACCTTTCAAGAGGAGACATGAATTTGGATTTTCAGTAGAATTTACTGGATTCTCATTATATGCCAGTAAACATGTTAAGCCTTTCACAATCATCACTTCTTTCTTTCAACATCCCAAGCAAAACATTCTTCTCCTTTCCTCACTGACTGCCCCTTCTGACTTTCCTCTCCTAACCCCTCCTTCCAACCCCTTCAAACATGCAGTGTCCCAGGGCTCAGAGTCGGGGCGTCGGTACTTCTCCATCTGAACATTCTTCTGACTCTCTCATAGTGGGTCCCTCAGCTCTAAATCCCATCTGCACTACGACTCCCAAATCTATGGCTCCAGTCAAGACCTGATCAGCCCCTCACTCTTAACTTCAGCTGCCTTCTTGGCATCTGTAGTTGGATGCCTGATGAGAATTCAAGCATTCACATGGACAAAGCAGACACTGGATTGTCTACCCCCAACTGGGATGTTTCCCATCTTAGTTGCTCATGGAAAAAAAAAAAGAAAAAAAAAAAAAAGAGTCATTCTGAACAACTTCCTACTCCCCTTCTGCACAGCAACTTCTCCAGATCCCATGTGGATCTGTCCTTTTCTTTTACTGTCAACGTTTGGTCCAGATCCCCAACCCTTCTCCCTTCCACCAACTCAGTGGGCTCTAACTAATCCCCAGGCTTTGTTTCACCTCCAGCCTGCTCTCCACATGGCAACCAGGGTGGTTTCTTAATATGGAAAAGAGATTTGACCATTCCCTACTTAAAAATTCCAAATGGCTTCTTCTCATTACACTTAGGGTGAATATAAATTCTCTCTTTCTGTTTCTGTCTCCCTCTTCACCACACACCACTCAGCCTTTACTCGCCATCCTGCAAGCACCCGGCCTCCTTTCTGTGGCTTGAACCCACCAATTGTTCACTTTTTCCAAAGGGCCTCACACCTGCCAGTTCCTCTTCACCTGAATCTTTACGTTCTCATCAGCCAACAAGTAGCTTCACGACACTTCCTCAAAGAAGCCTTCCTTGATCACTCTGTCTAAAGGGCCATTCACCCCCAAGTCTGGCCTGTCTCTGTCATATCACACTGTTTCATTTCCCAACACTCATCAATATCTGAAACTTCTCTATTATTTTTTTGGCTTTTTGTTATCTCTCTTGCTAAGATATAAGCTTCATGAAAGTTTTATTTACCACTATTTACCACTATTTTTATTTACTACGATTTTTATTTCTGTTGTATGCACCACTGTGTCAGCACTTAGAATAGTTCCTGGCACATAGTGGGGGCTCTAAAAACAACTGAATCAAGGAGCAAATCGTCTCACTTAAGAACTACTGCCATTATTCCCATTGTACAGATAATGAAGCTGAGAATTTAAAAGGTAATTTTCCTCACATTTCATAATTGGAAAGCTAGGAATGGACTCCAGACGTCAAAATGGAAGATGTCAAAGACTAATTTCTTAAGCACTTTAAAAGTAGAGCATGTCTGAATCCAACATGTCTATAATTATCTCTTTAAATTACTTCCATCAGCTCCCTGACCCTCTTCTTTTCCTCATCTGCCTCATTCATGTCATCACTTCCTCTTACAGTCAAGCTCTGAACTGATGTCTTCCACTTCATTTATGTTTTCTTAGATATTATATATCTTGATCATACCTGAAGTATCAGTAAGTAAATTAAGAAAATAAAACAACCGAAAAGTAAAAAGACAGGGTTTATTAGGCATAAGTTAAAATCTTAGTTTAGAAACCAAAAAGGGGATTTGGAAACTCAAGTTTAAGAAGTCAAAGTACAATATTTGGCCTGAATTATCTGATTGGCAGCCCACATTCATCAGAGTAACCAAATAATACACATACTTTTTTCTTCACTTTCCCTTAAGTTATAGTCAACTTATTCCTGGAGTAGCAAACTGTAAGAGAGCTCTACCTGATTCATTTAATATGCCTCTTGGATGAGTATGAAAAGATTATCTAGTGTCTACACTTCCTGGAATAATATGAAAACCTCATGTGTTTTCCATGATCAAAGTGTTTAACAAATGTCAAGTTACTTCCCTTGCACTTCAAAAACAACAAAAATAAATCTAGATACTTTGGTACATTATTCAATGGCTTTCATTTTATGTAATATCAAAAACAAATTAGGGACGGGGAAAATCCATTATTTCCATCCTATCACTCACCTTGAGACAGACTGGGTGCTATGCTTTGTTAACCACCTTTCAAGACAATGGTGACAACATCACTTCTGCATTATTAACATGGCATCAGCATTCATAGTAAAGACAAATTAATTAAAGATGCCTCTTTGCTTTTTATAGTTTTAGATCTCGCTAGGGATGTGGAAGTGGCTCAGTATACAGTGGTTCACTCATGCAGCTAAATCAGGTGCATGGGGATTAATGCATGTTTCACACAAATGACCTCTAAGCAACTACCAACTACCCTTCAGTCTTGCTGTGATTTGCCCACCATCATCATGTCCTCAATTACCTGGTTTTTAAGCTGACCTTTCAGAAGGCTGAAAAAAATAGACCTAGAATCAGATAGACTCAGCATGAAATCTCAACCCTCTCCCCCCAACTCCCTCTCCTTATGAACTGGTGACCTTGGAAAATTACTGTGGAAGATCACCAAAAACAGTCGAGGATTTGTTTGTGTGGTGTGTATGTGTGTATGTTTAAAATTTCTCTCCAAATAAATCTTTTATTTTCAGTTTAAATCATAAAACAAACCAAAAACAAATTGAGGCTATTGCCTAGTTCTGCAGCTCCCAAACTTCTATAACCAAAAGCCTGCCAGAGGAATCTGGTTGGAATGGAGGCCTAAATGTAGTTTGGCAAGAATAGAGTTTTTACTTAAATAGTGTACTATATGCAGATTTTAAAAGAATAATTTATAATTTATAGAAGATTGAGAACACAAATAATTATCTGTTGTGAGGTATACTATTACTTCGAGAAGAAAGCTTATGAAGAATTTGGAAGATTTAAAACCCCATCTCTAAGCAGCCACTGCTTCACTGAGATTACAGACTTCACAAGGAAAGGAATGGGATATGGTATGCCCAATTCATGGAACAATGAAAACACTTATAAAATATTTGTTCATGAAATGAATAAATGAATAAATAAAGAGGTTTAGCTAACCTGGTAAAATGAAATACTCATAAAGTGTTTAGGTGATGGTATTGGTAATCTGATTTTTATTTTCCTATGTATTCATTTCTGTATTTCTCAAGTTGCCTAGAATAATCATGGTTTACTTAGGAAAAAAATAGGATATGCAATTTTATACATAGCATGTGATCGAAAGAGAGGACGATTGGGAAAGAGAGAAAGAAAAAATGTTGGCAAAGATTTTAAAGCAATTTTTTTCTTTCTTCTATTTCCTGAAATTTTCTATCATGTAGAAATTTTGCCATGAATAGTTCACTTAAGTAACAACAACAAAAGGACAATTAAAATTGTTTGCCTGAGTTGTTAAGTATTTTCTACGTACAAGGTTGGGCTGCACTGACACACCATCCATTCATTCATCTCACTAGTAAATAAGAAGAGACCCAATGAAAACCTACATGAGCTCACCAGCTACTGTGAGAAAGAGCCAGGTAAAGAGATCCCCAGAAGGTCAGAAGAGGACCTGTGCAGGTGTGAAAGGGGTGAAAGAGCAGGGGATGTGCAGAAGGGCTGCCCAGAGGAAGTGACCTTTGAACTAAATTTTGAAGGACATTATAATTTGCCCAGTTTAAAAAAATTATGGAGGGAAGAAAACATGGAGGGGTGAGCAACAGTTTGGAGACAGGAAAACATTATATTTTTAGGAAAATGAAAGTTACAAGAGTACATAGTACATGTCACAAAGTGGCCCCAGATAAAGCTGGAGAAATCTGGAGGGATTAAATTAGAACCGTGTGTTCCATGCTATTTGCTTTCATTTTTCCTAAGTGCACAGAGACCAAAGAAGGGTGATTTGACACCTTATTTTGACCTCACCCACCATTGTGTCTTGAGAATATTTTAAACTTGTGTTGATTCTTCTATTTGCTTTTTGTTCCACCAGTTAGTAAGAAGTTGGTACAAATGAATGAGAATTAAAACATACCAATGCTAGACTATACAGCAGTCTAATAAGTGATACTAATGTTTCCATTGGCTACCTGAGAAATAACCAAAAACTCTCAAAATCTCAAAAAGGAATCTTGCTGAAGGAGCTCTCAATCACAAAATGGATGTTACTAATAGAAATATCAACACAAAATAGATTTGAGTATGGCTAGTACTGCCCAATCTAAACTTTGACAAAAGTGAAAAATTATATTACATCACTTATATTTTATGTGACATTGAAATGCAAAAAAAAAAAAAAAAAAGAAAGAAAGAAACCAACAGTGGCTAAAACTGCACACATGAAATGTTATTTCTGGCTAAATAGAAAAATTAAAGCCTTTTTGGGTAATTTAGATCTGTGTGGTTTGACAAGAAAAATTGCACTTAGAAAAATAATAACCATAAAGGAAAATTCCCACAGGCATAAACTATAATCAGTAAAATGTGCCGTGGATAAAAATCAATTCATGAATTTAATAGCGATTGTAAAAATTAAATGAACATGGATGCTGTTGAACATTAGTTCAGTAAAATAAAAATGGAAAAACTGGTAATGATTTAATCAGGTTATATAAAAAATACTCAAGGAATTAAACTAGCTTAATGGAGGGGAATTTTTCTGTGAAATATATTTTCAAGAAAAATTTATAAATGTTGGTATATTCTAATTAAATGTTTATATTCATAAATGTTGAGTCAAAACACCTTGAGACCAAAATCATGGGATCAGTATATTCTCTATCCCAACTGGGAGCCATTGAAGGAGGAATGTACAAAGGTGAGTTTTGCCTTTTACAAAGATTATCTTGGTAACAGCTGAAGGGAGACCAGGTTCCAGGCTATTAATGTTAAGACGCTGTAGCAGAGTTGTGATACGGAATGGATCTATAAACTATTTAAGAGGTAGAATCCAGAGGAGTCTGAAAATCCCTAAAATAGGGGATACAAAGTTAAAAACATTCAAAGATCTATAAGAGTTTATTCCTCTGCCACACAGCCTTAAACCTTATCTTCTCAGAATCTCTCAAAGGAAGAGATGTGATTTGGAATCACGTTTCAATGGGAAAGAGCTGTGTGCTGTGATTTCGAGGGATTACGTAAATGAAATTTACAACTTTGCAGAGTACCTCACCGTTTTCAAAGCAGTGTCACAAATATTATCACGTTTAATGCTTACAACACTTTGTAGATAAGGAAATGGTGTATCAGAGAAGGAAAATGATTTGGATCCAGATCATACTATTCATAGAATTTGCTTTCCAAAATATTTCTCGTTCCACCTGCCATGGTCTTCTCCAACTTGGATGGCTCCTGACTCATTTAATATGATGCTTAATATTTCTTTTATCAGTAAACAAATTATTGTTTTTTTCTTTAAGTGGAAATATTTAAAATATGGTGGCCACACTTTATTGTCTTGATTTTGTCCCTTTGATAACCTCTTTTATCGATACAGCATTATTATTTGTATAGGTGTCTCTAATCTATTTTCATGACTATCAGGACAATTTTTTTTTAATTTACAAAGCAAAGAGTTTCTTCTTATCTATCAGTGATTTGTGTTCAGTTCACTTTACCAGGTATTCATGTCCTAACACTACCTCTGAGTGTGATGCTGAGTTGCCCTCGACTCAAGTTCTGTTCCAGCAGATCACTTTTTCAGATGGTTGATGAATTTCCTCCAGTTGCTCACATTTTGGTTGGAAGCAAATTTTTGAATATATGAATGGCAATCATTTTCATTTAAATATCATGACATGTAGTTACAACTTTATCACACTTGCGATATATTTATAGGCGAAATAGAAATTTTAGTAAAGTCACTTTTTTCAGTTCAGATACTTGTGTCTCATTTTTAACAGGAAATGAATGTTTAATCTTTCAACACTGTGTAAGTATGTACCATAAAAGATGTTAAAGTTTGTTTGAGTTTGAGTCTTCAGTAAAGAACCTAAAAGAGTATTGATAATCTTGCTGATTATCTTTTCAGAAGGGAATCAATTGAAGATAAAGTGAACGAATGTGAAAGATTCTTGACTATTTCCCTAACACTGACTTTATATATATTTATGCTTGCCCCAGCTGAAAGAGAAGGAAGGTTTTCATTTCTTTCTTTATTTTTTCTTGTTTCTGTTGTTTTCCTGAACACATAATACTCTGCTTACAATAGCCATTCCCTAGACTCTTGAGAGACTGAAATTGGAATAACATATTGACATATAAAAGGAATGCACATTAAAGACTTTAGGCAATAATTAAATATTTTCTTATCTAAATATTGATTAGAGCCATGTACACAAAATCTATTAATTACTGTAATTTTTACTTCTGTATATTTCAGAATTGTGTAGAAATAGATATCACATGGTATTGCTAAATGAATAGCCTGCAATATTGTATTTTTTTCTTTATCCTTCCATAAGACTACTATCTTTTTTTTTTAATTGAAGTATAGTTGATTTCATTATTGTTAGTTTCAGGTGTACAGCAAAGTGACTCAGTTGTATATTTTTTTTTTTTCAGATTCTTTTCCATTGTAAGTTATTACAAGATATTGAATGTAGTTCCCTGTGCTATACAGTAGGACCTTGTTGTTTATAAGACTACTATTTTTATGCATGCAAAAGTCATAGCACTAACTCTTTGGTGATCAGCAACTAGTATGTGGTTGGGTGTCTTGTACTGACAAAACTATTTAGACAAGATTGAAATTAAGTTTAAACTGAGGTTAAGTTAAATTTCCATTCTTTTCTCCTGTCTAACAATTCCCATAGACTTATAAGATGACTGAAAAAGATCAAAGATCTGCAGTGATGACGAATTTCTTTCTCTGCACCAGTAACTCTTATATACACATGGTCTGAACACAAAACCCTGTAACATTAATGCTGCATGCACTTTCATCAACAAAGTTAATCAACCTGACTACAGATCTCTGCTCTTTACCTGCTCAGATTGAAATTCTTTATCACACTATCTAGTAAGAAATGATGCTCAGACTCCTACAGGCTTTCTGTGCACACAAAATGCAACTGGCAGGGTGAGCCGTTCTCCATCTGCCTTTGGAAACAGTCCCAGGGCAATAGGTCAAGTGCTACCCACGCCAGTATGTGCAAGGGCTGGACCTGACTCCAGTGTCTCGTTCCCCTGCTACATGAGTCCCTCCCTCCCTATTCCTTACTTTTCTTCCCGTGGACGTCTGGATCTGAAGAACAAACCAGACCCATCAAATGAAACGCCACTAGCGAGAATGTCCAAAGAGTAGGTCAGGAAAATTTAGAAACAACATGCATGAACTATGGATTTTTTAAAAATCAGGAGGCTCTTTCCAAAGAAAAGGTAAAATAAGGAGATGAAAGAAGGAAATGGGGGGGTGGGAAAGGGCAAAGCCTGTAAAGATCTAGATCTAAAATGATTCTACTTAATCTTGATAAAATTGTCCAATGGCCTCCACCTTCCACTTCGCCTCTGACTAGTTTTTTCATTTCATGTTTTTCCCCTCTCTGTCCTTTCTTTCTGAAAATTTTCTTACCCTCCTCCTTCTCCTCTATTATTATAATCTGCAGTTTCATCAAAAAACACCCATTGCTTTTTCAGTGTCTGGGAAGAAATCAAGCACAGATGATACAAAAAAGGCATAAGACGGTTTCTGCTATCATGTAGGTTGCAATGGCGGTAATGCTCTGATTGGTAAAGAATAATGCCAACAACAGCAAACTGAAATAGTATGTGAAAAATGACAAGGAAAGGTGATAAAAAGTACCCAATTTCAGTGGAGATGTTTTGTGGCAAGAGTGACGAAAGAGAATTTTAGAGGGGAAATAGGATTGGCGCAGCGCCTTGGAGGTCTTGAGGAAGTGTAGAGAGGCAGGGTGTTGAAACTACCTGCTGCTTGTTCTATTTTAGTCAATCATAAAAGAAAAAGAAAAAAAGATCCCTGCCCAGCTCCTGCCATGCTCCTAGCTCATCGGCGGACTCAGTTGTTCTGGCAAAAGTTTAGAATAGAAACCAAGGCAACGAAAAGATGTCGGAGGGTTTTTTCCTCTTTCATTTTATATTTTTAAGCTGTAGGGTGTGAAAAGAAATGGACAGATTAGGATACTACTACAACACTGCAGGTGCAAAGGGATAAAGGTGTGAATTAAAGGGATGTCAATAGAGGTGGGGGGGGGCGAAGATTTTAGAGATCATTACAAAGTAAAATGATAAGACTTGGGGAGCATTTAAATATCTATTTCAGATTTTCTTTCTCCCTCTCTCTCTCTTTTTTTTTTTTTCTTTTTTGCAAAAACACAACACAGTAAAACAAGATTAAATTTAGGAAAGGAGGTGGCGGGGTGGTGGTGGTGGTGGGATGAATTGGGAGATTGGGATCGACATATATACACTAATATATATAAAATAGATAACTACTAAGAACGTGCTGTATAAAAATAAATAAATAAAGTAAAATGAAAGAAAAAAGACATAAGCCCTCAGCACACAGGCTAAAATAATTTTGCTTAGAGACTTTGCCTCAATCCTGTTAGAATTCTAGAATAGCTCTACATCACCGTCTGTTTGACCGAGAAAGTTAGGAATGAAACAATATATCTGTGTTTCAGGATTTAGTTGGAAAATGTTGCGTTAAATAAATATTAAACACAAAAATCTAACAAAAAAAAAAAAAGGAAAGGAGGTAGGTTCCACCCTCTGAGGGGTGAGTCTGAACATGGAGAATCAGCACCAGCAGTGCATAGTAGGTGATGATAAGGAACTCTGAGTTTAGGAAATAAGAATAAAACAGGCCGAAGACTGAGGCCCATAGAACTCCAATATTTAAAAGTAGACAAATGTGGAGAACCAGTAGAGAGATGATAGACAGACCAATATATATACATAAATATATAATGTTTGTGTGTATATTCTATAACTCCCACATATATAACTCATCTATTTATGTGTGTGTGTATGTATATGCATACAAAGAATGTAGAGATATCTATGTTCTTACGGTACTTAATTGTCACTGGTAGAAGGACACCAAGTAGCCCAGAACAGAGCAAAGACCCAGCTCAAAGCTGAGGGCTCTGACCTTGTGCTCAGGCACATAGAGGAAGGGAGGAAAAGGAAGCCAGACCCCTAACCTCACCTCACCTTCCCTCTAACCAAAGGCGTTTCAAAGTCTAGCGATGGTAACAATCCCAGGCAGATTTGTGTTAGGAAAATGTTTTCCAAAAAATCAATATATAATCATACTCACCACCCCCAAACTCTACATTGTATTTAGAACTTAATAGGATTGCTGATCAAATTCAATTCATAATTACTATTGAATACTTGCAATGTGCAAGGCAAGGTACATGTTTGGAACTAAGAGCTATTTCTTTTTTATGTAGATGGAAAAATGAAAAATTATGTCCAGGAAATGACTCTTAACCGTTATGACTCATAACTCACATAACTCATGTATTCATGGCTGTTATGGTGTGAAGCGCTAGATTCTGGCACTACTTTGTTAGAGACAGAGATCACTCATCCCTACCTGCATGCTCGAAACCATCACTGTCCCCCAGAATTATTTAGAAATTTTAAACAAAGTGTTGGTTTCCGGTTAACATGGCATAGAGGCACAGAGTAAAGAGATCAGACATTTATGCAAAACTCAACCAGCATTGTTACTCTGCTCTGGCAAAGTGTAACTTTGTCCATATTTGTATTTAAGAGATTAAATAACACATCCGAGTTGTGCAACAATTTATCCACTGAAGTCACTCTCCATTTGGCTCTATTTCTTTATGCCTTTAGAGTTCACAGTATAAATTTGATGTCTAATATTTCCTATAAACACTAAACTCAATTGAACACATTAAAGTAAAATGTATAATGCAACTCATAGGTTGCTAATATAGAAAAATATATCATTTAAAGAATTAATAATTTCCAAAATTATACAGTGAATCCCAAAATCTCTCTGGGGACTTCAAAGTATGATAAACAAGATTTGCACACCTAGATAATTATATCTATATATTTTTTCTAAAAATGAGTATGTCTGCTCTCCATATTTATGTGAGCAGTTGAAGTGAAACTTGGTTTTCAAAATAAATCTATGTATATCGATACATTTATTTATAGTATAAACTATTCAGCAAAATTGGTTTAAAGGTTTCTAGATCATTTTATACTCTTATTTTGATGATAAATTCGAAGATGTTTCTTATGGTAAAAATCCTTAATAGACTGTGTTGAAATTTTTATGGTGGTTTGCTCTGTGGCCTACAAAATATTTCAGAATTTCTTAATGCTCATTTAGAAATATTTTCCAACAGTTCCTGAGTGGGAATTTTTAATGGAAATTTACTCTGACTTATGATAATACACATATTATTACCTTATTAAAATTATTATTCTTTATAATTTGGTTTTTATTATTATAACCAACTTTATAGGAATGGTAACTTGGTAAACATTTTCTGTGCTAAGACAAAATGCTTAACCTATATAAAAAATGTTTAATCCGTTTTTGCAGTTAAAGAAAACAGACCAAAAAAACCCACTATCCACGCTGCTTTCTACTGTCCTTGGTTACACAAAATGTAAATTAACAATGTAGCATGCTCAGAAGGTAGCTACTGCCCTGCCCTTTAGAGAAAAGGAGAGCAGTAGAAAGTCAAAAAAAGATTTCAAAGTGAATTACAATCAGCAAGATTTTAAAAAATATTTTTCCTGTTTTCTTTTTTCTTTTTTTTTTTTTTTTTACTTATTTGGAAATCTACAAAAATACCATTTAAATATCTTTTCAATAATAAAAAATTCCTTTTAGATTCTACAACATAAGGAGTAATATTACATATCAACCAAAAATGTACTCATGACCCAAACTGAAACCGTTCAAGAAATGTCAATTAAATGGACCGTAAGTGTACAAAGAGCTCAAACATGAATAGGTACCAGAGGTCCGATTAGTTATATTTTCCTACAGAATACAGCATTTGCATGATTCTTAAGAGTTTAAGTATTTTTGTCTCATCAAGGCTCTGCTATTTACCCATCACCCAGGAAGGGCGGCGGCCCCCTAAGAACTTTCAAAGCAAATGATCATTAAAACGACTGTAAGGGACCAAAACCTTGATTTAAAATACATTCTGTGATAAGAATTTGCAAAAAGTTAATATTTAATTAAATACCCAATTGTATTATTTTAAACTACCATACAACTAAGTATTCAAGAAAATATTTCAGTCATAATCAAAATTTGAGGAAGCAAATTACTGGTCCGAAAAGAGGGAGTGGCTTGCATGCAAGCAAAGCCATATTATGATTTTTAAAAATTCATTTTTTGTTGAAAAGACAAAAATTTACTTCTTTTGCCATTAAAATTTCCTTAGACTTTCATAAACTTGTGTTTGTATATTCTGAGGGTTAAGTAATAGCTTTTGTAATATCCTTGAACAGTTTGTAAACCAAGATACAGAGAGACAATGTTTGCCTTTTAAATCGTGATATTTTTTTTTGGCCAAACATGTATGCCTTTTTTAAACAGAAACAATGTATTCTGTCACATAGCGAGCCACGTCTCTCTGAGAGACAATAACCTTGACTGTTTTACAGCAGGCTTCCTCACCTCCAGTCACCAATGCTTAATTAATTTTTATGTCTATTTCAAACCAATGACCTTCCACACACACACACACACACACACAAAATAACTAAGGAAATATGAATTTCCTTGTACTTACCTGTAACCAACACTACAGTGTCCAGAAAGGCAAAGCCAAATGCCAAGAGTTTAAGCCACAAATACATGGTCATATCTGGAAATCAGCCGTATTCCTGTGAAATAGCATGCGTCCTTCTGAAAGGCAAAATAATGGTTATCTCCGCAAAAATGTTTCTCTGTAAAACTGAATCAAAAAGAAAAGAAATGAATGCATACTCTTCACTGGTGTCTTATCGGACAGGGAGCAATTTCCTCCTTCGCTAAGAACAAACCACTTGCTGCTAGGTAGTGATGTCAGATTCGGTTTTACTAACTTCTCCAAAAATGCTGTAAAGCGTGCTCTTTGCAGGAAGTCAAGAAAGTTGTTCCAAGTCACTGCAAAGGCATCTTACTTCCTTAACTCAAGTGATTAGACTGAGTTAGCAGGCTTTTCAAAAGATGTTCCCTACAAGATGTGTTTTTAGTATCCAAATAGCACTCCCATGCAGTATGCATTACAACCAAAAACGAATATAACCCCCCCAGAAAAATCCATAACATTTTTACCTAAAAGATGATGAAAGATAGTCAGCATGGTTACAGTAAAATGGGGGTTGGCAAGATGATACACTAATTGAATTAGTAAAAAATACCTGTATGGGTTTTAAGAGGACCAAGTGAATGAAAAAACTACTACCTATCTGGTCATTTTCGACAACCGGTATCATTTACCATCAGGGCATTCAAAACCCAGCAATATGACAGTGTTAGCGTCTAGCCATTTCCTATGCAAAGCACTCTCAGGGAGCTTCACAGGTTTGCCCCAAATCTTTCATAGATATCCTTGTGGAGCCAGCCATGGAATTGGACACCCACTTCTACTGCAGCAAATTCTGCTTCAAAAAAGTAATACTTCTGTGACTTGAGATATTCTTGGGGCTGCTGATGAGGGAAAGATGAACCATTAAATCAAGAGCTGTCTTTTACAAAAGTTAACCATTTTTTCTCCCTCAGTAATACTCTCTCAACCTTTCTGATTAAAAGACAGCAAATACACAGTGTTCTTCTTGATTCTGATGGTGTTCTTAGTAAGTCCATTAATTAGGAAAACTCATGCTGGCAGAAAGCCTCTGTGAATTCAACAATACAGTTAAGTGAATTGGTATCATGGTCACAATCTCTGAATGCATTTAAAAATCCCCATGCACAGACATACCAGGCATTATAATTTGAACTACAGATAATGTTGAGGGGACTTTGAGAGAGACAGAGCCCTTGCAGCAAGCTGGTTAGGAAGGAGCGTTGCAGAACTTTTGCGTTTAAGTATATACATCTTTTGATGTTTGCAACCTTACTTGTTTTATACTTACTTCAGCTGCTAGGAACTACAGAGCCACAATTGCAACCGCCCTTGGTGCAAATGAAAATAATCCCACATCTTAATTTCTGAATAGTAACACTATAATGAGATTCTTATTAGGATTCTGATTTTATATGATTATTATTATAGTAGCTAACTTACTGGGCTCTTACCATGCCCATGAATATGCTTAACCCTTTAATTGCCTAATCCAATTTGTACAACAACCCTTGAGATAGATAACGAGACAGATAATTCCTCATGTTATCTATGAAGTTCAGAGAGGTTAGGTGATTTGTCCAAGGTCTCACAGCCGGGAAGTTAACAAGCTATGTTTTGAAACCATCCCCAAGTTTCATCTTGCTTTCCTTATTTACCTTACTATCTTCTTTCATTTTTCTCACCTCTTTCTCCAATCATTTTTACTTTGTACTTTTATAATTCTTAATCTCAGAAAGATAGAACTTGATGTCATAAAAATGATATTGTTCTCTTTTTGCAAATGTGTTTTTAAATAAAAGAGCTGGGCATGTCTGCACTACTGTTTAGGAGGTAGGTCTAAGAAAATTTAGCCCCACGAATTTTAGTTCTTGGCTCCTCAGCCTATTTCTTTTTTTAAATAATTAATTAATTAATTAATTAATTTATTTTTATTTTTGGCTGTGTTGGGTCTTCGTTTCTGTGCGAGGGCTTTCTCTAGTTGCGGCGAGCGGGGACCACTCTTCATTGCGGTGCGCGGGCCTCTCACTGTCGCGGCCTCTCTTGTTGCGGAGCACAGGCTCCAGACGCGCAGGTTCAGTAGTTGTGGCTCACGGGCCTAGTTGCTCCGCGGCATGTGGGATCTTCCCAGACCAGGGCTCGAACCCGTGTCCCCTGCATTGGCAGGCAGATTCTCAACCACTAAGCCACCAGGGAAGCCCTTCAGCTTATTTCTTAAAATACATTTGCAATGGAAATCTATTTGGGGGTTAGCTTTGAGTATGTTTAAGTGAATACTTGTGTTCTGTTAGCTTGCTACTATGGCAGGGTATTTGGTAAAACTAGAGGCCAGGAAAAAACTGCGTGACACACCATCTTTTAAAAGGAAGTTAAGAAAATATACTTTTGAACAAGCTAAGGAGAGAGGGTTAGACGCCTCAAAGAGACATTTCAAAAGGGCTTGCATATCACAGCTTTGAAGAAATAATAAGAAATCAGGAGATTCAACTTCATTTCAGGCAGGCGGGCAGAGAGATTCTACCCAAGGAATACTGAGATTAACTAACAACACATGAGTTGGATTATGCATTTTAAGGTGTTAAAATTGAGTTTAGTGTCAACCAGAAATATTAGACTTTGAGGTAGCAGAATGTTTATGGGATACTCCAAATGTACAAAGAAATAGGGCCTGATGTAGAGACAGCACTGGGTGAATAGGTACACAATTCAAGTGCTCTCAGAATGGAGGCAAAGGCACCCAGGGGCTGAAGGCAAGAAGGAAGGCCCTCGCAGCTCGCTGGGGGACAGAGCACAGCTCCCCTTTGGTGGTGGACAACTGGACAGAGAGGTGGGGGCCTGGTTAGCAGCTGGCCTCTCCGCAGGGCACCCGAGGAAATCTCTGCTTTATCACATGCAGGCCCAGCATGGCCCTAGACAAGCAGCAACAGCCACAGACTCTCACAGAAACAGAAGGAGCATTTGTGACACTGGTGTGATCCACTGATTCTGAGAAACAGGGACTGGGCAGAAGGCTGATGAATGGCATTTTTAAGAACCACTGACACTGGGAAAGGACCAGGAAGTGACATCAGAATTTATACGTAGAAGAGTAAATAGCTGGGTCCTTCCTGAGTGGTTGAAACACTCCAAAACAATCTCAAAGTTTGATCAATAAATGCCAAAAAAAAAAAAAAATGCCAAAATAATCATAGCTGATGGACATATACTAGATTTTTTTAAAGATATAATATTTTTAAATTTTAAATATTTTCTTTAAATTAATCATCATTTCCCAGATTTTTTTGTTACATAAAGTAAAAGTTACATCAAGATAGAAACTGAAGTAAAGCAATTATACTCCAATAAAGATGTTAAAAAAAAAAAAAGATAGAAAACTGATTACATGAGATGAACTGCAGAAGCAGATAGTATCCATTTATTCATCCACAAATATATAGTCATCTCCCAATATGAGACAGTCATTTTTACCATGACGAAGAAAAAATGGTGAGTAAAAAAAGACGTGCTCCCTGCCCTGATGGAATATACTTTAGTGGAAGAGACAATAATTAATTAGCACACAGGAAATACTTGATGTTATGATTGAAGTACATAATAAGGTATTTGGTCTGGTCGTGAGGTCAAGGAAGTTTGCGTGAAATCAAAAGCAATGAAGCTAGACCTGAAAAAAATAATAGAAGTTAAATGAACATGGGGAGAAAGAAAGAGTATTCCAGGCAGAAAGAACTTTATATTTAAAGGAAGAGGTGTGTTCAAGGAACAGAAAGAGGCATGTGAGCCTGCCACAGAGAGAAGCAGAACCTTATATTTACATATATTATGTATATTATGTCACAATACATGAATGTATACAGTCATCCCATGGTACGCCTTCAACTTACACAATGCTATATATCAATTCTATCTGAATAAAAAAAAAAGTCAAACATGAAAAACAAAAAAAAAGATCTGGCCTCAGAGGGAGGTGATAGTCAAACCCTGCCAGGCCTTGTAGGTTCTAGGACACTTATCTCTTTATCCTTTATCCTGAGAGATACAGGAGGTACTGAGGCATGTGAAGCATTGTTGCCAAGTCTCCTTGCCAATGACACTGCATCGCCAGATCTGATACCTTCACTCACTTCTCTGTGCTCCTCTTATGTGACACAGCAGCACTAAGTACTGCCAGCCTCTCCTCCAACCCTTGCCTTTGGTCAACTTCCAAAACACCATTACCTACTGATTTTCCCTGACCCTCACTGGCTTATCCTCAGCGGCTGCCATGTGGGCCCTTCTTCTACCTGACTTCTAAGTTCTGTGACACACGACAGGTTCAGGTCTGGCCCCGCTTCACTCTTCCTGAGCATCGGAACCTTAACTCTCCTGGTGATTCTCTGTAACCCTCGTCCATGGATCCCCACACATCACTGTCAACTGATGTAAAAAGTTCAATACTGATGTGCAAAAGGAACAAAAAGATTCTGCCTAGTGGCCAAGAAACAGGGTTAAATCCTAATTCTAGCAATGACTGAATCTCCCTAAGGTGGAGCTAGTAATACTACCTTAGTGTTGCTGTGAGAAGTAAATTAATTAAACAAGCTTTCAGTCAGTGGTGTAAATACACTAGGTTACAATTAAAAGCATACACAGTAGAACATACATCCTGCCCCTTCTTCCAGCCCCAATGAACAGAGGAGGAGAGACCCAAAGGAGGGAGGGGGAAGCACCCTGAGAACCTGACCTCACCAGAATATTCTGCACCCCATCCAGGCGACGTCCTGTGGACGCAGGAGGAGAGGAGGTGAAAGGGTTACACTCACTGTGCTCAACTCAGCTGAATGAACTTCTTTTCTTACCCCAGTGTAATTAGGAAGTTGGGGGACCTTCCCTGTATACTGTTAAGAGATGGAAAAGGCAAATTCAATATGCTGTTTTCTTGAATTGGCTTAAAGACACTGTGGGTGGCAAGACTCATTCTGATTTCAGCAATGTCGAAATGTTTTATAAAATATGTGTCTCAGAATCGATGAAATACATTGAAATAGCTGACCTGTGGCAGGAGAAATATACAATTATTTTAATGAACTCAGACCGTTTAATAAACCAGTCATGTATGTAAAAAACTACAAGACGGGCAGTGAGTTCTGATACCAGTTTCCAAATCTGCCTCAATAAGAAAGTTGTAGCTTTTCACAAACTAAGAGAATATTCCACTCTGCCCGGGTCGTCTGTGGATTCCACTTTGTTCTTGTTCCATAAGGTCTGAACCGAGGTGTGTGTGCTTTACTTCAGTAACATGACTGAGGACAAGCCACGTTTAACATTGGTTGGTTCCTTTGAAGCCTGCAGGATCCTTTTCTCTCTCTTTCTCTCTCTCTCTCTCTCTCTCTCCCTCTCTCTCTCTCTCCCTCTCTCTCACTCTCTCTCTCTCTCTCCCTCTCTTACTGCACTGGCTCCTGGCAATGGATGACTTCCCTTCGTGGGCTACTCCAATCACCTACCTGGATGCATAATATAACACATAGCAAGTAGAGCACAGGAGATGAATTAGCCTCCAAATGCTATGATGAGATATAATGTTGGAAACTATGACAGTGTAAAAAAGGGACTCTACGTATGGTCCATTGTATATGCCTTAACTATAACCTAACACGTTCACTCCAAACCATGCACTGGGTGCTCGCTCAATTGATTCATTTAGTTTTCACAACACTAAGTGTTATGACTTTTTCAACAAGAGAGAAAATAAAAAATAGAAGATGCTGCACATTTGGCTCTATCTGAGCTGTCACTGTTGCTTCCTTCATATCACGTCCACGCAGCTGGTGTCCTGCCCACCTGCATGCACGTGTTTACCTTTGTGTGCTGTTTCCCATCCCATGTCATACAAGGCTCAAACTCTTCAACATAAACTTAGTATAAAAGCAATGGTTTCTTTCTTGCTAGCTCTTATTATTTGAAAATATTGTTAAATAGTAGACTGCATTTTACTTATTTTTCCATAAAAAAATTTCTAAAAGTCTGTACTATATTTAAAATAGGTAACCAACAAGTACCTACTATATAGCACAAGAAACTCAGCTCAATATTCAGTAATAACCTAAATGGGAAAAGAATTTGAAAAAGAATGGATACCTGTATGGGTATAACTGAATCACTTTGCTGTTCACCTGAGTTGAAGTTAAAATTTCTGAATCCAGCTTGAAATTAATCCAAATAAATAATGGATGATAAACAAAAAAAAAAGTTCTTTCAAAAAGCTCACAGCCGATTTCAAAATGTCAAAGAATATGGACATGCAGATGTTTCAAGTGTGTCACACAGAGTCACAAAGGAAATAGTGTCAGAGGAGATATGGACTGAACCCCACAAAACTAAATTAAATAAAACAAGGGCCAAGCATGTGAGAAAATGTGTAGATCTGATGTAATGTCCTCCTAGAAATTCAATCTGTTGCAAATCTCAACAGCCAGACTCTTGGCATCTTAAAGTCATTGCATATCACTTTGGCCAGTTAGTAAAACACATTGAAGAAGACGACAACAAGATCCTACTGTAGAGCACAGGAAACTGTGTTCAATATCTTGTAATACCTATAATGGAAAAGAATCTGAAAAAGAATAGATACACATGTGTATAACTGAATCACTTTACTGTACACCTGAAACTAACACAACAGTATAAATCAACTACAGTTCAATTAAAAACAATTCATTAAAAAAGACTCATTCTCTACTCTGACTGGGTTAAATTTAACATGTGAGCTCTGATTATGCTGGTTTCACTTGGACATGATCTTGAAGACGTCTTTAGGTTGATAATGTGAGATATAACATGCTATTGTTTTTCTTTTTTTGGCCGCATGGCATAGGGGATCTTAGTTCCCTGACCAGGGATCGAACCCATGTCCTCTGCAGTGGATGTGTAGAGTCTTAACCACTGGATGGCCAGGGAAGACCCAACATGTTATTTTGAGGGCAGTGGACTCCTGTATGATTTTTAAAAATTTGGTGAACATAAATGCTTTTCATAAAGCATTTTGTCTGCTTGAATAAGGCCCACTGGTGGAGACACCTGAGGCCACCTCCTCCAAGGAATCTTGTCTTCCAGCCCCTCCCCCTGTAGCCCCTGTTGCAGTAGGACCGTCATGGAACACCTGTGTCCATGGAGTGCTTCACGCCAAATGTCCTCTGGGGTACATTGCCCAGGAGCAACTAGGTCGATACCATGGATATCCAAGTTCCACATGTTTCTTGCCAACTGATGAACAGAAAGCTATGGTAGCTGCAATCCTACCTTGAAGCATCAGAGATGCTGCTTCCGAGAATAAGAAGGGTGAGAAGATCTGCCGTTTGGGCCACTGAGTTGTGCAAAGTACTTCCTAGTGCAAACGTGATTTCTGAGAAGCCAGCTTTCTCAGGGGAGTAAGGAGAGATACGGGGGTCTGTGACTTTGTGAGCCACATGTGTAAGAGACCCACACTCAGCTTTCCCTACAGGCTGGCCTTTGGTTTATCTCTTACCCTGACTTTTGTATCCTTTTCTCTCTCCCATGTCGTTATAATAGGCTGTGTCACAAGATGTCATTGAGGGAGCCTAGCAAAATTAGAACTCTGGGAGTATAGCTAGAATTCAAGGGACCTGACAGGCTTAGAAAATGGACCCAGTGGACACATCCACGATAACCCGTGGGAAACAGAAGATGCAAGTTCAACTCATAATCTTTCTCGCCCAAATACAATTTTGTTCTAGAGTTTCCTACCTCAGTTTGTGGCACCACCAGCCATTCTGTTGTGAAAATAGAAACCTTGGTGTCATTCTCGAAACTCACTTCCTCCAATCCATCATTAACTTCTCTCCATATGACTTCCTAAGTAGATCTTAAATTTCTCAATTTTTCTCCATTTACGCCATCAGCCAAGTGACTACCACCTCTTGAATAAACATTTAAATTACCAGACTTCCCTGGTGGCGCAGTGGTTGGGAATTTGCCTGCCAGTGTGGGGGACGCGGGTTTGATCCCTGGTCCTGGAGGATCCCACATGCCACGGAGTGGCTAGGCCCATGCGCCACGGTTGCTGGGCCTGCGCTCTGGAGCCCGCGAGCCACAACTACTGAGCCTGTGAGACACAACTACTGAGCCTGCATGCTGCAACTGCTGAAGCCTCTGCACTCAGAGCCCGTGCTCTGCAACAGGACAGGCCACCGCAATGAGAGGCCCGCACACCGTGGCGACGAGTGGCCCCCGCTCGCCGCAACTATAGAGGGCCTGCTCACAGCAGAGACGACCCAAAGCAGCCAAAAATTAATTAATTAGTTAATTAATTAATTTTTTATAAATGACCTCCTAACAGCTCTGCCTATATCTGCTCTAACAGTATTTCTCACTTGCCAATTCATTCTCCACTCTGTATTCAACAGGTCTTTTCTAAATGAAATTGTATCTTGGGCACCCGCCCCCGATCCTGTCAATATTTATCCACAGAATTTAGGATTAAAAGAAAACTGCTTAAGAGAACCTCAATGGCTTTGCATGGCCCAGATTTCTGCTCCTCTACAAACCCAATTTTTCACCATCCCCTTCACCCTAGTCATACAGACTTTGGCTCAGACCTTCCTGTTTACCGTAGCTTTAGCCAGGTAAAAGATTTTACATATAGTGTCCTCTCTGCTTTAAAAACTGTCCCCCTTCTGGCAACATTCTTTTAATCCTACAGGTAGAACCAATCATCCCTGTCTTGGGAAGTATTCCTTTGCTTCTCTGATTAGACCAAATAACCTACCATTGCTCTCCCAGTATTTATTTCATCTTCTTCACGGCGCCAGTCACATTGTTTGGGTGACTATTTGATTAATTTCTTTCTCCACCACCAAACCATATGTCCCCCGAGGTCTGCTACCTCAGCCCGCAGGCAGAGGTGTACTCTCATTAGTTGTTAAATGAATGAATGACCACAGCATCCTTCCCGATGCCCCCGGGCTGCCTAAGACTCTCAGGACTTTTTTGCAACCCTGAGATGAGGATTAAATTTTCCACCCTTCCTGGTATAACATGGGTAGAAGGTTAGATTTAGTTTGAGTTACAGAAAATAAAGAAGTGTGACAATTTGGGGACACCTGAATTAAGGTCACAGAATCATATCTGCTATATAGACAGACAGTCCCCAACTTACGATGGTTTGACTTAATGATTTTTTTGACTTTACGATGGTGCAAAAATGATACACATTCATTAGAAATCATACTTCGAATTTTGAATTTTGATCTTTTCCCTGGCTAGTGATATGCTATACGACACTCTCTCCTGATGCTGGGCATGGGTAGCCAGAGCTCCAGCCATGAGATCACGAGGGTAAATGACCAATACACTCACAACCATTCTGTTTTTCACTTTCAGTACAGCATTCAATCAATTACATGAGATATTCAACACATCGTTATAAACTGGGCTTTGTGTTAAATGATCTTGTCCAACTGTAGGCTAGAATGTAAGTGTTCTGAGCACAGTAAAGGCAGGCTAGGCTAAGCGATGATATTCAGGAGGTTTGATGTATTAAATGCATTTTAACTTATGATGTTTTCAACTTAAGATGAGTTTATCGGGACATAACCCCATCGTAAGTGAAGGAAGATCTGTACTTGCTGAGTAGGGCACTCTTATTCTTCCTGTTTTCAAAGACAAGTTCATTTTCTGCACCGTATGCAGGAAGAAACAAAGGAGCATGTAACACCAAAACCATCTTCCAAAGATGTAGCTCTGTTTTGATGGAAGGCCCTTTCCTCCTAATAAGCACTCCGTTAGTTAGGGTTAATTCTTCCTGCTGGATCAAAGAAACTCTCAAATGTATAAAGGCTCAAACGTGGTGAAAGCTTATTTCTGCCCCAAAAGACAGTCCAAGGTGGTGTTCCAGGATTGGAAGCTGATCTCCACACGGTGATTCAGGCACCAGGTCCTTTCTATCTTGAGGCTTCACAATTCCCTGGCCTCGGCGTTGTCTGCACTTAGTGGGAGAAGGGCAAAGAAAGCATGGATAAGGCCCACACAATCCTTAAGGCCTTGGCCTGGAAGTGACACATATCGCTTCGCCACCCATTCTAATGGCATTGACTTGTGACATAGTCAGACCCAGATCCAGTGGGGGAGAGGTAATGGGAAAATGTAGACTGGGACAATGTCTCCAGGTGGGCATCTACCTGCCTGCAGCAACTCTATACTATGGAAAAGGAGAATAAGTATAAGCTTGGGAGGACAGCTAGACATTTTTGCCCAAAATACCCTGGGTTTGGATAAGAAAAAACCAGGAGAACTTGGACGTAGAAAAAAGAGAGTGTTAAAAACTGCTATGTGCAGAGTACAGTGCAAATGAAAACGAGTAGGATATTATCCACACCCTCTAGGAGTTCAGGCCAGGGAGGAAAAGGACAAATGCACAAACTATAACATAAGATATGTACATAGGCATATGTATGTGTTCAATTTTTTGATGAATATAAGAATTTTCAAACCTTTAGGATATGCTTAGATCTGAAGAATTATCTTCATTTTCTTCAGATGATTGTCAAGCACTGGGTTTTCTGGGTGCCAAAGGAATATTACCCTGCAAATGTAACTTGTTTTACAGGAGAAGCATGGCATTTGAGACCCCTTGTTACCTGTCAAATAACCTTGACACTTTAGTTTTCTGTGAATTGAGGGTATATTTAATATGTAAGGTAGTAAATTTTCATGGTAAAAAAAAAAAATCTTTGTAAACTAAGCAAGATCACAAAGGTACCACAATAGTGGATGATCTGGTATGAAAATGGAAAAATATCATGTACCTGAACAATTCTATAGAATGAGATTATGTTTAAAGTACCAAGAGGAAAGATTTGGCTTTAATTAGTTATGCCTTGTCAAACACTGATAAGAGTAGTAATAGTAGTAGTAGCGGTTGTAATATATTCATCAAGCACTGTTCTCACATTAATTTGAAATTTCTCATGGGATCAGAGCACCAGTATGAGGCTGGGTAGTATTATGTCATCATGTTTTCAGGCCCAGATTAGTAAAGAAACTTCCCCTAGTTCATTTATACTGTAGGAGATGGAACTTAAATTTGAACCCAAGCCCTGAGTTTCAGAACTCGAACCCAACCCAAGTCCCCCAAATTCTACACTAAGGAGTTTTCACTTGCAAATCCATGCAACTCTATGCAACTCAAATGGAAACAGAAATGACACAGAATCAAGGAACATTTTCAATCAAACCTACCTTCCTGTCTCTCAGAAGTAATAAATAGTGCAAACACTTATAATATAAAAAGCAATTGTTCAGGGGTTTAATATCCAATCTCTTCTATCCAACTTCTCAACATTGCAGTTCGTGGTCCTGTTCTTTCTCCACACTTTCTCCCAAGACAATCTTATGGACTCCCCTGAATTAAAACGCTGTTGATTTCCATTGATTCAGATCTTCATCCATATTTTCCACCTGAGGCCCGAACCTTACCTCTGTGCCCCTGTTTCCTTGTGCCTAAAGTGACAAGGTTGTGTTCCACCGACAACCACGTGGACCCTGAATTCTTGATTCACCCCCCCTAAACCCGCCCTTGTGTCCCGAGTACGCTCTTGCCTTGGTGAAGGGCACCATCACCTACCCAGCTACTCAGGCCAGGTACCTGAAAGTCATCCTCATTTTCCAGCATCATCGCAAGCCGCCGAGCCCTATCCAGAAGCAAGTTTTCTCAGTCCTGTGTCTAAAACGTGTATCCATTTCATGTTCTTCTTCCCACTCGCACCACCGCCATGTCTGTACGACACCCCTTCTCTCCTGGAGAACTAGCACAGCCTCCTAACCTGACTCTCGGCTTCCACTCTTGCTCTGCTCAAAGCCATCCTCCACAAGGCAGCAAGAGAGTTTCTTAAAATGTAAATAAGCCCGTGATAGGTCCTTGCATTAAACCGGCTTAAAGGTTCTGTTTGCAATTCAAATAAAATCCAAACCCCATAGAGCCCTGTAAGTTCCAGCCTGGATCTCACACTTGATCCTGTGGACTTTTCGCTCCATGCTTCTCCCACGTTTGTCCTCCCCCAACATTGGCCATGACGTGTGCTGTTTACTATGCTCCTTCCCTCCTACTTCCCATCACCAAATCCTTCTCTTTTTCACATCACGGCTTGACTATCAGAAAGGCCTTCCCTGACCATCCTTCCTAAAAAAGATCCCCAACTCTGATTTGCTCCTTTATTTCAACCCCTTACTCTTTCCCTTTGTAACATCTTCCAATAATTATGATATTTTTATTTGTCCATTTATTTACTAACCTTTCATCCATCTTCCCTACTTGGACGTAAGCTCCATAAGGGCAGGGGATCTGCTTGCTTTGTCCATCACTGAATCACAGGTGCCAGGAACAGCTTCTGTCTTCTGGAAGGTGCCCAGTACATGTCTGTTAGTGAAGGAGAGAATGATGGTATACAAGAACAAGAAGATGCATAAATGAATAAGTGAAAGAAGTGCATTTATTTTTCCCATGTGAGGAAACTTTAACATAAATAAATTTGCTAGATAGAGATACAGCATAATATATAGACAGCTTACTCTTTTGAGTCAGCTTTCCTTCCTGAAAATTTAACTGCTGCCACTAAGTTTTGAGATCTTATAAAAAGTTACTGTGCTATCTACATGTAGTGGCACTTTTTCTTAGCACAGTTTCTCAATATAAAATGGTAGCTACTACTTTACTGAATTTGAACCTGAACTAAATGAAATGAATGTCAAGCATCTAGCACCATGTCTTATACATGAAATGTTAGTTCCTTAGAGAACACAGCCTGTGATCTAGACATTGATCCAGGAGCCAGAAGGACTTATTTCTATTCTCGGGTTTCCCACTTACTTGCTCTCTGACCCCTTAGCCAGTCTTTTTCTTATTTCTTTACTTAAGGGAAATACTCCACCTTTTTCTACGTATAAAATTCTCTCTCACATATTATCCTCTTTACCTAATGTTATAGGATAATAATAAATTGCTTTAAGTCCTAATTTGGGGGTTTAAATCCATCATTGTCTCATCTGGGAAAAGTTTAAGGTAGTTTCTTAATGAACCTTAATAGTGGCAAGAGGAGCAAAAATTAAAATGCTAACTTTTTCCAAATGATATTCTAATCCAATTTCCAAAATATGTCAATCTGTAATTTGTAACCACTTTTAAACATGGCTTTCAAAACTCTGCAAGCCCATCTTTTCCAACCTCTTAGTTAACTATTTAATAACTGCGTACAAATGTTTGAGAATCACAAACCTGAAGGAATCTGCCCCAGACCTACAGGCAGCACCTGTGTTTGTGTCAATGGAGTTCGCTTTCATATGTAATCAGTTGGCTCAGATGGACTGCTAGGGGGTTTGACCTTTGTTTCTTTTTGGAGAAACACTGTGTTTTGGGAAGACTGTCAAAAGAAGCTACCCTCCCACTTTCTAGAAGCACACTGAGACTCCGTCCTCCACTCTGAACACATGAAGGGGTGACCAGCTAATGAAACCCCATCTCATCGTGATTTGGCATGAAGTAGAAAGTCAAGGGGACCTATTTAATAATCAGTAACTTCATTAAAAAGGAATCAGTTACCCTCATTTGGAAACATCTGGATGAATTATGAATACGCCCTATGGTAAGATCAGAAACTTACCATAGAAAACTTACCAAAGTTTTCAAGTTTATTAGAAGGAGGTCAGAACACAGAGAGCAATTAGAATTCTAAAATCTCCAGTTCTCCATTGGATCCTCATTTCCAAACTAAAGATGAAAGCAAGATGGAACTAGCTTTTCTTCTCCCCAAGTTAGACATCGAGGCAAAGAGATGTTATCACTTTAATAACTGAACTGTAATCATGAACATGTTCACTGACTTAGGGAAAAACAGTTCAACGAAGGCCCTCTGCCCTCCAAAAATCTCCACTTTTGGAAAAAGGCTGTAGGTCAAGTGAGAGAGATGAAAGATGGTCACACTCTCTTTGACAAGATTTGAACAATAGGAGAGGTCTTAAGAAAATGGCCGCTTCCACGTCCTGTCTCTTGAATACTCACCCTTGAAACCTTGAGCCTATGATGATAGCCACATGTGGAGGTCATTTACAGTAGAGGGCAGCAAATTTTCTGTAAAGGGTCAGATAGTAAGTGTTTTGCAGGATATAGACAACATTTAAAGAGAGTAGACAGAAAGTAGACAACATTTAAACAATTGTGTGTGACCATGTGCCAATAAAGTTTTATGTATGGATACAAATTTGAATCTCATATAACTTTCAGACTTCATGGAGCTTTACTCTTCTTCAGATTTTTTTTTAAAACATTAATAAATTTTAAAACCTTTCTTAGCTCACAGGCTGTACAACAGGCTGCAGACTGCATTTGACAGAGAGAGAAAAAGATGTTCATGAGCCCTCGATTGCTCCAGCCCTCAGACATTTGCTTTCCCAGCTGAGACCCCAGATATCAGGGCAAGATGAGTCATCTGCACTGTGCCCCATCCAAGTTCTTCGTTCCCAGAGCATGAGATATGATAATAATAATTTGCTTTAAGCCCTAATTTTGGCCATAGTTTGTTAAGCAGTGGTAGATAATCTAACTGGGATAGCCCTTATAACTAAGACGACAATGAAAAGCTACATTTAATGTTTTTGAAAACTTGGTGACCATCTCACTGGTCTTATCGCTTACAAATGCCCTTTTCCCTTGGGCCACATGAGTCAACAATTTTGACTGTACTGATCAAAATAAGTAATTTTCTTGGTGCCGTAGACAAAACTCCATTAATAAAATGAGCAGAGTTTCCATTTAAAAATCACATTGAAAGGTATGCGTTATGTGAAAATCCAATAGAAGGTGAGTTTTCTGATTTTGCCATTAGCAGTGAGGCAACAGATGAAGTTCTCAACTTCCCAAATCTAGGTTTAAGAGAGCAAAGTGTTTCCTTTATTACCCTATCTTCACAGACCTGTTGTTTTTGTCACCCAGCTTTAATTCTTTCCCCTTCTGGTAACCCTTTGAGTGTATCCACCTCTCCACTCTCAGCCCCCGGGGCTCTGGGGAAGCTGACAGACAGATATAGCACAAAACTCATGCCTGAGGCCATCTGAGTAGAGCATTCTCCTGGCCAGAGAAATTGGTTCCACAACTGCCACATATACCAGTCAGAGACAATTTGGTTCAAGAGACTTTGGTATTTCTGAGAAAGAACTCTCACTCTTTTTTTTCTTCTAGACTGAAAATTATAAAAATAAAAGAGGCTGGAGTTTGGACCCTCTTTTGTTAACATACCTATTCTAAACCTAAAGTTCCTAGGCATATATGTGGTGAAAACCATCATTCGAAAAGATACATGCACCCCCCAATGTTCATTGCAGCACTATTTACAGTAGCCAGGACATGGAAGCAACCTAAAAGTCTAAAGACAGAGGAATAGATAAAGAAGATGTGGTACATGTATACAATGGAATATTACTCAGCCATAAAAAGAATGAAATAATGCCATTTACAGCAACATGGATGGACCTAGAGATTGTCACACTAAATGAAGTAAGTCAAACAGAGAAAGACAAATATCATAACAATATCACTTATATGTGGAATCTAAAAAAATGGTACAAATGAACTTATTTACAAAACAGAAATAGAGTCACAGATGTAGAAAACAAACTTATGGTTACTGGGGGGGAGGGGTAAATTGGGAGACTGGGATTGACATATACGCACTACTATACATAAAATAGATAACTAATAAGAACCTACTATATAGCACAGGAACTCTACTCAATACTCTGTAATGACCTATATGGGAAAAGAATCCAAAAAAGAGGGGATATATGTATATGTATAACTGATTCACTTTGCTGTACACCTGAAACTAACACAACATTGTACATCAACCATACTCTGGTAAAAATTTTAAAAAAAGAAAAAGAGCTTAAATGCAACCGTGGGGATGGGAAGTAAGAGATGTGGAAACACATGACATTTTGGTATGCTCCATTGAGTTATAGCTAATTTAGTAATATTCCTAAATGTTTGATCTTACCTTAGCCCCCAAATTACCTCTTTGCTTAAATTAGATGAAGTCCAATTTTGTGAAAGTTGCAACAGAAAGTGCCCCGAGTCACCACATGGAAAAAGCCTTTCTTGCAGTGGAATATTCATTTCTTTACTCCTTACCTAATACTTTTGGAATGATATCGGGGCTATTCCAGGCATCGGTGATGGGACGTAAGAACACAGAGACAAGTAGGCACAAAGTCCACTGCCACCAGCGGCTCACCATCTAGTAGTGAAAACAGACGTATAAACAAGTAATTCAGATGCAGTGTGATAACAGTGGGACAAGACTGTGGCCTGAAGGAGGAAGAGATCCACCATGGCTGAGTTGACAGCAGAAGGTACCCCAAGGAGATAGCAAGCTGGGTGGGGGAGGGGCGGCAGGTACAAACGCTCTGCACCCAGGTTCTCAGCAAAGCTCTTTGTTTGAAGAGCTGCACGCATTTCCAAGTCACAGAATCGCCATGCGCAGAGGAGGAATTTGGAGAGATGGGCCCTTCTCAGGTCAGGAAAGGCCTTGGATGTGACACCAGTGGTTTGGATTTCAGCCTGTGGGCAGTGAAGGATCATCAAAGCATTCTAAGCAGGGGTGGAAGAGGTAAATCGATCTGCCAATAGCTTAGGTAAAGGGACACTCCTCATGACACCATGATGAGAGCCTGGGCTGAGGAAAGGCCAGGAGGCTGAGGGTAGAAACCAGAAGCCAAAGCTGCTAAAGATGCCTCATCAATACATTTGAGACTGTCCACAGGAGCGGGAGAAATGAAAAACTCTCAGACTATTCAAACGTAAAAGGTGATAAAAGTAAAGATCTACCTGTTCTTAATTCCAACTGCTCTTGTTTTGTATCTTATAAATGCTTCCTTTTTTCTTCCTCTCTGCTACCATCTCATTTCCATTTTCCCTCAAGAATGTACAATTTGGTAACTTCCCTTTTTAAAAAAATTTTATCTTCTTTATGCCATGACCTTCCTAATAAACCTTTGGTTGATATGTGCTCACTCGCTCGCTTGCTCTCCCTTTCTCTCTTCCTTTCTTTGTCTTTCTTTGTGTGCGTGTGTTTTTGTTTTTGTTTCTTTGTTTCTTCCTCCAAGCACTCAGAACGCGTCTAGGGACATAAGATTCCGGGAGGGATTGCGGAGCAGCATTCCTTTCAGCTGCACAAGGTTCCTGGGAAGCCAGGGTGAGTAAGGAAGACTTCTCGAAACCTCAGCACTTTCAGGGCGCGGTCCCTCCACATCGTGTACACGTGACCCCGCCAGCACACGGTGTAGGAAGTTGCATCTGGGTTTAGAAGATGTAAAACAGCTAATGGAGGGCTCAAGTGTAGCTCCCCACAAACCTCGCTGCTTCTGATGTGGGCGGAAGTGAGCTCAGCCTGCGATGCTCCGCCGCTTCCCCACCCCGGGCGGTGCAGCTGCGAAGTGTGTGCTGTGAACCTTGAGAGCCACAGAGCCATGACTTTGGCGCTAAGTTAGGAACGGAGAGAAGCAGAGGCCCCGGGGGACCTGACCAGGGGGAATGTGGCCCTTTGTCTCCCTGCAGGATGCTTTCCCCACCCACCGCTCAGAGCTCCTTGGAGGAACACCTCCAGGGCGCTGAGGGCACTTCCTCTGCGATGAACGGGCAGCCTCCCCTCTGCTGAGATCAGGGGTGAGATGCTCACAGGAAGTCAACGGTCCCCTTGTTCACAATACCTGCGGGCTCGCAGCCAGGCCTCTCTAGCTGCCCTGTGAAGCCTGAGTGGGACCGGGAGCCGGTTGGATGCTGGGCCTGCCCTGCCCACCTGTGGGCTGCTTTCCAGCGCCGGTGGAGGCGGAGCTGGGGCAGGAAGCACGAGCTGCTTCCCAGGTGAGGCCCAGCACCGAGATCACAGCCGGGCAGCTGAGTTCGGCGCCAGGTAGAGACCCTGAGGCCGTGGCAGAGGCGGGAAGCAGAAACGCTCAGCCCTTCACGTGGCAATAGATCTACCTCACGTGTGTGTTTCATGCACGGTGGGGACTGCGGCTTCCCTGCCACACATCCAGGGCTCACACCCATCCCTGCCCCCAGCTGACATAGACATCCTACCTCTGGACAGGATCCTTCCTCATTTAAATAAGAAGGTATGATTTGAGGACATCTAGAGTGCATTGCAATGCCTACTACGCCTAGAAATAAACGAGTGAGAAGAGAGCCCCCTCTGTTACCATGGCACTGAGTGTCCATTCAATGGAAAAGTGACGATTGTAAAGAAAAGGGGGGTGGGGCGACATCGAACAGGACCATGCCAGTGGCAAAATGACTTACAGTCTCAAGTATATGGTGAAGGAAAATGTATATTCTGATCTTAGACACCTGATTAAAGACTGATGAAGGAACTCAACTCATTCTACAGGATTTAACCTCCTGATCCCAACAGATCCAGAGGAATAAGATCCCTGCAAGCCAGCTTTTTCGTTTCTTTTTTTTTTTTTGCTGTTTACTTTAATTTTTGTTTCTTTGAAAGACAAGAACCAGGTCCGTGTTGTACTGTGTTTGAAAACAGCGATGATCTGCCTAAGGATGTAAATGCACTTTGGGTTTCTGGATAAAGGGGTGAATGCCACAAACTGGCAGTGTTTCCGTGCCAATGGTAGAAACAGCTGTTTTGGTTTGAAGCTCGCAAATGTCAACACACTGTAGATACTAGATGTCCACAACAAATCATGTGCAAAGGAGATTGTGTGCAAAACTGTACACAGTTGTGTGTCCAACTGTAATTAAAAGGAAATTTTTTTCTAGCTTTGCAAGTTGGCTTTTAGAAAAAGTCAATTCTCAATATGAAATGCTATTCAGGATTGTATGGTAATTTTATTAGGGATGTGGTAATGGCATTATGATGATACAAATGTGAATGTAGGAGAATGTTCATAATTTTTGTACACTCTGGTTGAAGTCTTTAGGAGCAAAGTGTCATGTTGTTTTTATAATGCTCTGGAAAAAAACATCAAAGATATTAAATTGAGAGATGGATAGATAGGCAGACAGACAAAGAAAATGCAGCAAAATGCTAAAAATTGATGAGTCTAGGCGTGGTATGTGGGTGATCACTGTACAGTTATCTTTATTTTTGTTTAAATTTTCATAATACAGATTTTGAAAAATAATATATGTAACACACATACACATTCATGGACAAACTTATCCATCTTCCTATAAAATGTGTGTGTTTATTGACAGATATAAAGGGAGGCTCTGTAGAGCACATTTTGTAAGATTCCATTGACATAAAAGTCTGTGTGTGTGTGTGTGTGTGTGTACACAAATGTATACATAGAGATGACTATTTGGCAGAAGACAAACAGGGGTTATCTCTGAGTGTTGGATGGTCAGGTGATATTCTTTTCTTTGTACGTGTTAGTCTAGTCTTGCTTGTTTTTTTACAATGAGTGTTCTATCATCTTAAAACACAAAAGTATAAAAAAGCAGATAAACACATTGACTTTAATCCTGTTCTATTTAAGAAATACATGAACTTGTTAACCAGAAACTTAGTCTATGTACACAGTACACAGGTATGAAGTTGACTTTCTCAAGAAAAATGCAAAAGCATGGAGCTATTTTTATGTTGTACTTACACTCATATTTCTTTTTCTTTTCCACTTAGGATAGCATTTGAGTATGTGGTTTTTATTTCAAAGAATTTGAAATGCTAAATAAATAACATTCTCCAACACTGTATTTTCCTCTGTACCTAAGGAAAGAATTATTCATAGACCTAGGCAGGCTAAACCATGAGAGCAATAAGTCAAACTGACTGTTACATTTTCAATGAGTCTCTTTCTACTCATTTAAAGAATCAGCATCAAAGCAGGTCTGTATATTTCTCACCTCATGGTATATCTTATAAATGAATCTCACATGCATCATTTTCATATTGGTGTACATAATTATGAAGTGGAATAAACTCAAAGTCACACTGTTGTATAGTGTATACTTTTTCTCATCATGTTATTACAATGATGACATTTATCCTTAATTTTTAACATCTTCTGCCATATTTATTAGATGTTCTCCATGGCTAGACTTGGACCCCACTTACAAAGTGGTTCATTTAAATATTTTAAAAACTTGCAACATGCAACAAGCAGCAGAAGACAAGAGCTGGTTGCTTGGACAGAACAGAGCTAACTTTCTTACCCTCTTCCTTAGCGGATTAGAACATGCTCAATACTGTTCATGCCAATGTACTCAGGGTAGCTCATGCAGAAAAAAAAAAAATAGTGAAATGACACAATTACTAGTGCTTTTCTTTCTGGTTTATTTCATTCATCCTTCTGAGCAAACCCATTCTCAAGTAAGGATCAGAAAAATTCCTTAATAGTGATATAGTGGATGGAGCCTTCAACTAAACATCAAAGATCTAGAATCTAGACTTATTTCTGCTCTTCATTAGCTGAGTGATTTCTACAAATTATTTAACTGATCTGACTGTCAGTTTTGTAACTGGGAAGACAAATGATTTGGACTGGGGGTGGTCTCTAAGGATCTAATGTGCTGAAGTTAAAATCGGGAAAACATTGTCTCCATGGAAGAACCAATCTCCCCTGGAGGGAGGAACATGAAACAGAAGTACAGTGTCAGCACAACCAGGTTCTAGAGCTGCAACGGCCCCGGTGGTTACATCAGTTTTCTCTGATGCTGTCAGATCTCTCATATCTGGGTCAAAACAAGAGTTCTGAGCCCCTAACTCAATGATCTCTTGTTTGTGCTTGTTTGCATCAGATGCAGTACGTAGCCTGGTTGAAATCAGCACATTAATGACATCAATTCCCTTTTGAAGCCACTTTTTCTCCCTGCAACTAATGAGGTTTGTCCATCCCTCTTTCTTTGTCTCTGGGGCTCCTGTGTTTTTCCCTCCGTATCTCTCTCCAGCCATTTCCCTATTCCCTGCATAGTATCATGTGTTGGTGCTTAGACCTAGCTCCAGTGCAACTCCCTGGGATTCCTGTAAATGGTCAAAGGGTTACAAGTAAATGTGCAACTGAAATCTGAAAGTGCCTTGGTACAAGGTGTCAGGGCATCGCTTCTCCTCCAGCAGCAGGATACAATGGTGATTGTTTCTGCTGGGATAAGATGCCCTTGACACAGACATTAACATCTTCATGAGTGCACGTCAGCGTCTTTGTGGGTGTGTCTATGGATTTCAGCTGCAGCAGGGACCAGTAGCACCTTGCAGCCAGGACTAGAGAAGGAGAGATGTCACCGGAGCTGAAAAGAATAAAGACTAAAGATGCTGAGGGGTGGCACAAGAGGATGAGCCAGTGGCAGCACATGTGAGACTACCCTCTCCTGACCTATAGATGACGTTCAGGACTATTGGAAAGGAATGTGAAGAAGGCCAGACAGAGTTCACAAACGGCAGAAGGGATACTGTGAACCTATTCTTAGCACCTGCCTAGGAAACACATTTTACATGTATTTTAATGGTTCACTTATTTGACTCCAGATGCCTACAAATCCTCTATAACTAGCCTAAATCATCTATAATTAAGCCCTACATTTTCCATGCTTTCCAGAATCCTAACATTAATACAATATTCCATGATATAGGCCATGCCATTGAATAATGTCAACTACTCTGAAATTTTTAAGTACGTAAATATAGGTCATTATTAACCCACCAAATTAATCAAATATATTTAAGCCACAAATTCGTATTGAACATCCACCCTATATTAGTTTAGATGTGATGTTATTATAGTAATGGTGTGAGATTCAGTAGAAATGTCCATCAACATAAAGAATAAAATAAATTTTAAGAGACAGGTTATGATTCCAAACAGCAATAATAAAAACAATAGCAACAGATCAATAGCCACCATTTATTAATCACTTGCTGTATACCAGGCATTTTTTTTGAAAACTTCTGTGTACATTTCTTCATTTAAGTGTTGAAACCAATATTGAGTAGTGAGGTATCATCTCTGTTACACAGCTGGGACGTGGATTTCAAAGCCAGCTTAAAAAATTGTGACATTTTTTTTTTTTTGGCCCATATTGCTTTTGTGGTTGATTTAATCTGCATTCGTTGCTACCATTTAAAAATAAGAAGGATTTACTTACAAGTTCACATTTTTAATTTCTCTTGAAAAACTAGATTGTGTGCTACACCAGGGCCTATATTTTTACAAAACAATAAAGCTACATAATGGATGCCAGCTCTAAACAAGCCATCAACCGTCCACTTATGTGTTTTTTAGAAAAAGGCAAACAATTCAAGTTCAGCTTGATGAATTTTCACAAAGTTAATAGGAAATTAATTTGCACAAAGAAGCATTCACATGAAGAAACAGATCATTAGCAACACTTCCAAAGCCCCCGTGCCCTATCCCAGTAACGTCCCCCCCCCGCCCCCCCCGCAAGGTCATTGCTATCTTGACTCGAGCATGTAGATTATTTTTGCTTGTTTCTGAATTTTACATAAATAGTATACAATTTATTTTGTGTGTGTGGCTTCTATCACCCATCATTGTATTTTTGAGATTCATTCACATTGTACTGTCTATTTGTAGCCAGTTCATTCTGGTTGTGGTACAGAATTCCACTCACAAATATATCAATTTTGTTTACCTATTCAACTGTTGATAGACATCAGTTTTTTTCTAGTTTTTGGCTATTTCAAATAATGCTGCTGTAATATTCTGGGGTATATCTTTTGGTGAACGTACATGCATTTTCTTATGCGAATTAGCTGAGGAGTAGAATTGCTGGGTTATATGGTATGTATATACTCAGCTTAGTTAGATAATGTCAAAAATATTTCCAGAGTGACTGTACCAATTTACAACCCCATCAGAAGAGTATTCTAACTATACCCAGTTCTCACCTTCCCTCTTCCTTCTTTTCCTTCCTATTTTACTTATTCCAATGGGGGTATAATAGTATCATGTCATGCTTTTAATCTGCATTTCCCTCATGATGAATGAAATTGAGTACTTTTCATAAGTCTGTTGACTATTTACTATTCTCTTTTGTAAAGTGCATGTCAGTCTTTTATCCATTCTTTTCAGTTGTCCTTCCCTTCCTAGTTAATTTGTAGAAATTCTTCACATGTTCTAGATATGAGACTTTGTGAGACATATGTATTACAAATCCTTTTCTTCCACTAAGTGGTTTAACTTTTTATCCCTTAACAGTGTTTTTTAGTGAACAAAAATTTTCCTTTGTAATGTAATCCAATTTGTCATTTTTTCAATTTTCATTTCATTCATTTTTTACTCATTTCATTTATTCATTCATTCATTCATCCACGTCATTTATTTTGTATGTTTCCTTCTATGAATTTTTGTGTCCTGCTTACACAATTGCTGCCCATCTGAAGTTCATGAAGATATTCTGCTGTTTTCTTCTTGAATATTTATTATTACGTTTTGACATTTGGCTCTATAATCCATCTGAAATTGTTCTTTGTCCATAGTGTTGAGGTATGGGTTGTAATATTTTTTTTCTACACAGGTATCCAGCTGACCCAGCACCATTTATTGAAAAAAAAAAAAAAATCCCTTTCTGCAGTACACTACAGTGGCACCTTTGTCATAAATTGTTACACAATTAATGTTTGGGAGTTTTTCTGGACTCTACTGAGCTCTCTGGGCAGTTTATTCTTATACCAATACTATACTGTCTTAATTACCATACTTTTACCAAAAAGTGATATATAAAAATGTAAGCCCTTCAGCTTTGTTCCACAAGATTGCCTTGACTAGTCTTGGTACTTTGCATTTCCACATAAATCTTAAAAAGAGTGTGGCAATATTCTGAAAATATCTCTGAGATTTTGGTTGAGATTACATTCGATAGATCAATTTTGAGATAATTTATACCTTTACGTTATTTGTTTTCTTAAAAAAATTTTTTTTTTTTATTGGGGTATAGTTGTTTTACACTGTTGTGTTAGTTTCTATTGTACAGTGAAGTGGAGTTCCCTGTGCTATACACATTATTTGTTTTCTAAACCATGAATATGGTATATATCTCCATTTATTTAGATAATCTTAGTTTTTCTCAGGGATGTTCTGTTATCTTAACCGTAGGTGTCTTGCACAATTTTATTAGAATGTAGTTCTAAAAATTTGATGTTATTTGACACTACTGTAAATTGCATTGTGTTTTTACTTTCATTTTCTATTTGTTTGCTCTCGATACATAGAAATGTAATTGGTTTTTGTATAATGACCTCATATCCAGCAACTGTAGCTTCAATGTTGTTAAATTCACTTGTGAATTTTAGTAATTTGTAGATTCATTTGGATTTTCCATACATTTGACCATATTTTTTTCATTCTTAGCCTTATACCTTTTATTTCTTTTCTGGCATTACTGTACTAGGATGGACCTCCAGTACCCTGTTGAAAAGCAGTTATGATACTGGGCAACAATTTCTCAACCCCAAACTCAGGGGGAAAGCTTTCAATATTATACAATTAACTATGGTATCTGCTGTAGGATTTTTTTTTTTCTTTAATAGAAGCTCTTTACTTAGATTAAGGAAGTACTTCTTTCTTCCCAGTTCAGTGAGTTTTTTGTGACATAGTTTATTTCTTTTCTTCCTGGATCTGAGCAGATGATTATGGGATTTCTCTCTGCCTGTCTGTCTGTCTCTCTCTCTCTCTGTCGCTCTGTTTCTCTTTGCCTCAGTCTCTGTCTCTCTCTCTCTCTCTCTTTCTCTCCCGATTACATGGTAAGATACATGAATTGTTTTTTGAATGCTTAACTTTCCTTGCATTCTTGGCGTAATGCCATGATGTATATTATTCTTTATATATTTCTTTAGTGCCTATGTGCTAATATTTTATTTAGCATTTTTGCTTTCTTTTGTACTTTTTCTTTCTTGTAATGCCAGTATAAACTTTTGATAAAAAGATTGTGCTACCGTCTTAAAAATAAAATGGAAGCTATTTTCTTTTCTCTGTTCTTTTGAAAAGTTTATACAAGACAGGTGTTAATTCTTACAAAAACTATCTGGGCCTGGAAGGTTGAGAGGAGAAGAGAGCAATGATTTTAATAATAGAATCAATTTTTTAGGTAAACTAAACTTAGTTTTTCTAATTCTTGTTGAGGAAGTTTTGGTAAGTGTGTTTTCAAGAAATGTGTGTATTGACCCTAAATTGACAACTTTCTTGGTACAAAGTTGCTCTTGCTATTCTTTTGCTATCGTTTTAAAGTTCATAAGATTTAACTGGTTCAGCCACTATGAAAAACAATATGGAGGTTCCTCAGAAAATTAAAAATAGAACTATCATATGATCCAGCAATTCCACTTCTGGTTTTATATCTGAAGGAAATAAAATCACTATGCCTAAGAGATATCTGTACCTTCATGTTCACAGCAGCATTATTTACAATACCAAAGACAAGGAAACCTAAGCATCCATCAGTAGATAAATGGATAAGATAATGTGATATATATTATACTATATATACATATCACATTGAGTATTATATAGCCATAAATAGGAAGGAAATCCTGCCATTTGCAACAACATGGATGAAACTTGAAGGTATTATGCTAAGTGAAATAAGCCAGATAGAAAAAGATAAATATGATCTTATTTATATGTAGAATCGAAAAAAAATCCTGAATTCATAGAAACAGACAACAGATTGGAGGTTGCCAGAGGTGGGGAAGTGGAGGGTGGGAGAATGGGTTAAAGTAGTCAAAAGGTACAAACTTCTAGTCATAAAGTAAATAAGTCCTGCGATGTAGCATACAACATGGTGACTGTAGTTAACAATACTGTATTGTGTATTTGAAATGTACTAGGATAGATCTTAAAAATTACATCATAAGAAAAAGTGTGTAACTATGTGAGGTGATGTTTGTTAACATAACTCATTGTAGTCATCATTTCACTATATATATATGCACACACATATATATATCTCACTATATATGTATATATATATATATATATATCTCAAATATTTATGTTGTACACCTTAAACTAATACAATGTTATATGTCAATTATATGTCAATAAAACTGGAAAAAAATTTAATGTTCATAAGATCTGTAGTGATACCATTTTTTAAAATTACTGATGTTAATATTTTACCTTTTTTTCTCTTTTTTCTTGATGAGTTTTGCTAAATATATACTAATCTTTTCCAAGAACCAATTTTGGAAGTTTAATTAATTTTCTCACCTATATTTATTTTCTATTTAATTGATCTGTTTTTTGCTTTTATACATATTTCCTCCTTTCTTGTATGTTATCAGTACTTCGGTTTGATTTGCTATTCCATTTCTAGTTTCTTGAGATGGAGGCTTAGATCTTTGATTTTCAACGTCCAATATTGTCTTATACCACAAGCTTTACTCATTTATATTACGTCTTTCATCTGTAATAGCATTTGTGTTTACAAATCCTTTAAATGGTCCTTAACTTGTCTAAGATTAGTTTGACATGTTTATAAGTTGATACGGGGTAAAAGAGCAAAGATTCAAATCCAGGCTGTTTTACTCTTAAATCCATGGTCTTCCTTCTCACATAGGGTTGATTATATAAGCCATCAGGTGGAAGAAAGAGAACATAGAAAAGCAAAAGTAAAACAAAGGAAACTTGACTGATGCATACTTCTTGCTAAGTACAGAGAAGCTTCTGGAGGAGACAGAGAAGTGAGACGAGAACCAGACGAGTTGTGTCTAGTTACCTCCTAAGTATGAGTCTTTCCACTTTCGTGGCTACTGTTTCTCATCTGTAACACAAAGGCATGGACTAACCATTCCCAAGGTTCCTTTCCATTCTAACAGCAGAGTTTCAAAGAGGAAATGATGATCAATGCTATCAAATATTATAGAGAGGTTAAAAATATAGAGTTTAAGAAATAGGCAATGCACTTTTAGTCAAGTAATCATTGTATTACTGAAGGTGGGGGCCAAGTGACAACAGTTTTAAAATTCAATGGGTTTTATGCATTTCTGAAGTGGATGGGGTTCTCTGTGCAGAAACACGTCTTGCACAGCCTGGCACAGCTGAGAAAAGTCATAGCAGGGGTAGGAACTACAGACCTTGTCAGCCTGAGAGTGACACTTGGTTTCCTGGGTCCTCTTTTTCATAGCTAGAGAGCTACAGACACAAGATGGGATCAATCAAGAAAGATCATCACAAATAACAAAAAAAGTAAATTAATTAATTTGGTTTTCAACATCAAAAGAGTACGTGGAAAGAGTTTATATCTTAAAAAAAGGTCTGAGATAAACAACATTTTATCCAGACAAGACAAAGTTCAATAGGACAACTCCTTTCCCTGGTGGTGCAGTGGTTAAGAATCTACCTGCCAACGCAGGCGACACGAGCTCGAGCCCTGGTCTGGGAAGATCCCACATGCCACAGAGCAACTAAGCCCGTGTGCCACAACTACTGAGCCCACACACCACAACTACTGAAGCCCGCACACCTAGAGCCTACGCACCACAAGGAAGAGTCCCCACTCGCTGCAACTAGAGAAAGCCCACCGGCAGCAACGAAGACCCAATGCAGTGGAAGGAAAGAAGGAAGGAAGGAAGGAAGGAAGGAAGGAAGGAAGGTAGAAAGAAAGGAAGGAAGGAAGGAAGGAAGGAAGGAAGGAAGGAAGGAAGGAAGGAAGAAAGGGAAATTTTTTTTTAATTTACCTGGCAGGTAGTTTAAAAAAAAAAAAATAGGAGAAGTCCTCACACAAAGACGATTCATAAGACAATCATGATAAAGTCCCCTCAGTGACCTGAGGTTTTCATCTATGACATTATAGGGGAAAACACAAATTAAAAATAAGAGGTTTAATTCTGCCTGTTGAAAGCAAGGGAAAAGATTTCCCTCCGCTCCTTTTTCTTAAAGCATTTACCTTAGAAAATTTGTAATTTTAAGTACTTTCTCCTCTCTTTCCAATGTGTGTTCATATCATTTTGAAAACAAGATAGACTTTTTGTCAGCTTTATGACCAGGACTCTCTCTCCCAAGCACCTGGGAGCCTTCTCTTTGAAAGGTAACTTCAAGGGAGCTAGCACCCCTGTCTCCCAGTTTCCATGGGAAGCTAGAAACCCAACGGCAGCAGTTACCTTGCTCCAAGTTCAAAATTACCACCTGTCATAAAGATATTAGGCATTTGTTTCTCCTCTGGGTAAAGCCAATCAGCTAACATCAATGGTGATGCCAATTACCATGGTAAAGTTAGGATGAACTATGTGTGACTGTCAAGTTCTCTTAATTAAGGACTAGGTATTCTTTATTTAGAATCTGAAAAACATGTATGTAATGGATTGTATCTACCTGGCTATATCAAGAGATCAGTTTTTTTGTTTTTGCAGTCTCTTAGCAGATTGCCTGTGATATATGCCACATTCTGGATTACTGCTTATTCAAGAATAAAAGTGTTTTCTTATTCAAGAATAAAAGTGTTTTCTTTCTCTACTAATTTTGTGCCAAGGGTTCCTGGGTTCAAAGATGATTTTGTTTTCATTTATATTTGCCAAATGTATATTAGGGTCGAATCTAGCACTGAACCACCTGAGACTTGAAAGCATATTCCAAGATAAAGGTATCTTGGAATATTCCAAGATATTGATATCTTTATCATATTCAAAGATAAAGAAACTCCCCACCCAGTTTGTTTCCAGCAAACTAAGTGGATCACTGCCTAGATGTGGATTGTGTTAGGAGGGAAAAGCGATGGAGAGAGTCAAATCTACAGCCTGGACCCCAGGAAGCAAGTTCCTTACATTGGAATCCTTTTGTTTATCTCTCAGTAACTTTGTGGAGCTGGGTAAGTGTTCTACATGTGATCACGCTCTCACATGGAAGAAATAAAGTATTAAAGTCCACTGGTGCAGAGTTCAGAAATAAAGCAGAAGTAAAAGTACCTTGAAGCTATTAAGTGGAAGTTTCAAGACCCCTGGCTTATACAGTCCCCTTTCAAGGACCTACGAAGGTGTTTACATGGTCGTATATGTTTATAAAATTTGCAAAAGTAAGATCTTTCTGTATTCCTTTTGATAAAGAGGACCCACCAAATCATGAAATCTTTAAGCTCCTGCTGTGAGAAGAAAAAGAGAAATAGCACAGGAGCAAGAAAAGGAGAAGGGTAACAGTGAATTTATGTATGTTCCCAAGACAGGGTTTTCAAAAGAAAGTAGGCACTTTCCAAAAATAGCGACTACATTTTCCTAGGAAAAAATATTTTTTTAATTCCTGCCAAGTAAGAGGAAATTCAGCTACCCAAATGACCTGAATTCTTGACATCCAACTGAAAAGCCTGTCAGAAAATAGTTCCCCAATATATCTGCTTTTCTTACCTATAATTTATTTCACACATTTAAATAGTGCCAGCTAAAAGGAAAATAGTGCAATCATTACAATAGTACAATCTTTCGAAAACAGAATGTTTCTGAAGATGGCAAATTTTAGGAATTTAGAACTTTAAATTATGAAAGTGCAGGTGAATACTTTTTTTTTTTTTTGCTCTCATATACTAAAAATATTTCAGCTAAAATGCACAAATCACTATTTTGGGGCAATTTGTTCATATTATTATAAATGTGTTAGTCTGTGTGGCAGAGGTAATGACAACCCTTCCCCAAACAGCCTTATTTCTAAAAGACTCTGAATTAAAATAAGAGCAACCTTCATTGAGCACAGCCCCAGCTGGGTCAGAAGCTGGGGGAGAGACAGAAAGAGCAGCCAGTAAAACACAAACCTCCAGTATGAAAAGGATCACCCTCTACCCTCTAGAATCAAAAAGGGTCCTGAGTGTGTGGTCTCCTCCTTTGTGCTGGGTGGGGTTTTACTGCAGGTGGAAGAGTGAGCAGAATTTGGACTCAGAGACTAGAAAGGGATGGATTTGGCAGTGCACAGACATGAACAGGAGAGTGGTGACCTGGGCCCCCCTCTCCCTCCCCAACCCCCGCAGGCCTCAAGCTCTTCAGACTTACTGTTAGAGACCCTTGGGGTTGTTGAAGGTGGCTAGAACTGTTTTTTTCTTTTCCAAGATGGTTTATTAAGGATATTGAATATAATTCCCTGTACCATACAGTAGGACCTTGTCGTTTATCTATTCTATATATAATATAGAACAGTTTGCATCTGCTAACCCCAAACTCCCAGGTCAGCCCTCCCCTGTCCCCCCTTCCTCTTGGCAAGTACAAGTCCGTTCTCTATGTCTGTGAGTCTGTTTCTGTTTCGAAGATAAGTTCATTTGTGTCATATTTTAGATTCCACATATAAGTGATATCATATGGCATTGGTCTTCCTCTTTCTGACTTACACTTCATTTAGTATGATAATCTCTAGTTGCATTTATGTTGCTGCAAACAGCATTATTTCATTCTTTCTTATGGTTGAGTAATATTCCATTCACTATTTAAATGTGTGAAATAAATTATATGTGCCACACCTGCTTTACTCATTCATCTGTTGATGGACATGTAGGTTGTTTCCATGTCTTGGCTATTGTGAATAGTGCTGCTATGAACATAGGGGTGCATGTATCTTTTTGAATTATGGTTTTGTCTGGATATATGCCCAAGAGTGGGATTGTTGAATCATATGGCAACTCTATTTTTTGTTTTTTGAGGTACTTCCATACTGTTCTCCATAGTGGCTGCACCAATTTACATTTGAAGGTGACTAGAACTTTAACGTTGTCTGTTCTTCTTCGGAATTCCCCCCCAAGATTTCCCTTGCCCTGCACAAAGTAAATATGCTGTAGAGGCTGAAAAAACAGGGTCTTGGGAGAAGGAAGCTCTCTTTCATCCTGTAATTTTTCAGGCTCCTGTAGATAAAGAGCATTGGCTTACCCCCAGTCTTCCACCTGGAATTCCAATGAGTGGTGATAACAGGCAGTGGTCCAAAACAAAGATGGGGGCTGGATCCCCTGGAGCTGGGATGGCATTTGGATATGAGGTGTGCAAGAGGGCCAGTAAGGCCAAGTCAGGTCAACCACCAATTCCTCTTGGGATTGTGTGCGGTGGGGGAGTATGTGGTGGATAATAAGACAGAGGGGAGGGGCCTACACAAACCATGCATTTGATTTTTTATGCTCTTCTATAAATAAAAGTACTTTAGTGATTAAACAAATTTTAGCATGTTTCGGTAGGAGCTCTTTTCAACCAGGCTGAAAGCTCCTGAGGGTCTCTCTTTTCTTTCATTTGTGTTTTTTGGGTTTTTTGTGGGTTTTTTTGTCTTTTTTTCTCTTTATGATAGAAGAGCATCCAGTGATTCTCAAGTAGCAGTGCTGCGTTTGATAATACCAAGTGATTCATTATGAAGTAATGATATTATAAAATAATAATCATAAGAATTCTTGTTCAAAAACATAAATGGAGAGAAATTGCTCTCCTTATTTAATTATTAAGTCATTTTGCTCATCTCAAGTTTAAATACCAAAGACTGATAAATTACTTACATTTTATGAGTAACAGATACAATTTTCCCTTTTAGAAATGAGCACAAGGGCTTCCCTGGTGGCACAGTGGTTAAGGATCTGCCTGCCAATGCAGGGGACACGGGTTCGAGCCCTGGTCCAGGAAGATCTCACATGCCGTGGAGCAACTAAGCCTGTGCGCCACAACTACTGAGCCTGCGCTCTAGAGCCCGCGAGCCACAACTACTGAGCCTGCGCTCTAGAGCCCGCGAGCCACAACTACTGAGCCCGCGAGCCACAACTACTGAGCCCGCGTGCCTAGAGCCCATGCTCTGCAACAAGAGAAGCCACTGCAATGAGAAGCCCGTTGCACTGCCCCCGCTCGCTGCAACTAGAGAAAGCCTGCACGCAGCAACAAAGACCCAGTGCAGCCAAAAATAAATAAATTAAATAAATAAATTAAAAAAAAAAAAAAAAGAAATGAGCACAAGCAATGTTTACATGGTGTATATAAGACATTTTCTGGAGCTCTTAAAAATACAACAGAGGCCCTAAAACTTCAAATAGTAACATTTTTTTAAACTAACAGTTATAAGAGTTTTAAGTTGGGATTATCTGCTAGACATCAACTTGCGTGGATATATAAAGACAACAAGAATGGCAATAACTCCACCAAATTTGAAGTAACTCTTCCAAATGCTCAACTCATTTTCTTTGAGCAAGTTTTTATTGAAGGATAAAACTCCCTAAGGAATATGTGTAAGGAGATGAGTTCACAGTTTCACATAGCTCTTTTCATTTTACACAGGAGGTCACTGGAGCCCAATCATGGTCTCCCCAATAAACTCATGGCTGATGGCTAATTATTGTCAGATCTGGAAGTTTAATCACATTTCTGGAGTGCCATTTCTAGGTACTACCTGAAACAAAAATTTTAGAATTCTCTTTTTCATTTAATCTGACTTAATTGAAATGGCCCTTGTCTCTTCATGGATGAGAGCACTTGGTGTGGAGGTGTCTACAAGGTTGACCCGGTAGATAAATACAGACAGCAGATTATCACAGCTCATAGACTGCTCCTAAATCCATTTAATAAAACAATGCATCTTAAAAGGCTTTGATAACAAAGTCGATTAGTAAGAACAATGCAAAAAAAAAGCTCTTTAATTTTCACACAGGTGTTGTCATCTATTTTACATGACATGGCCAGCATTGATCTGACAGACTAAAGGATTTCAAATATTGCGTTAAGTAATGTGCTTCTACTTGTAGAAATCTGAAACCTGCTAAATACACCTCCCATTAGCACAAAGCCTTTATTTATAGAGTGAAAAAGAAGCTGTGATTTGGGAACTTGTTAAATTAGGCAAAAAATTGCACCTCGTTTATTTTCACACTTCCAAATAGAAAATATAAACACTTAAAAGTAAGAAAATGCCAAAAGCATGATGAATTACATAAAGTACATATTTTGAACACTGTGTCATATAGCTGATGCTGACCACGTAAACGATAGCAAAATAGGGCACTTACGTAATAATTCATAATGAATCCAGCCATGGAGCCTGAGTTTTATATTTCATAGGATCAAGACCCTCAATTTAGCCCAAAACACATCACAAAACTTAACACAAAATGATTTAGAATATGTAGTTTCCTAAGCAATTTTTATGTCAAGACTTTCACTTTTTTATGCTCAATCTTGCAATATGAAAATGCAGGCAGATAATTTTTTTAAAAAAACCTAGAAAACAACAAAAACAAACTCATGTGATATTCACTTATATTTATAAGTAAGCATTAATAAATGAGGTTTTGAGGTTTGAACTAGGCGTCCTGAAGTTACCGTAGTCTAGGTTTATTTGAAGCCTTTGAGACTTTTAAGTCTAACACAATATTTATGACATAAAGGGATTTAAATGTGACATTGCTGACATTATAGTTAAAACTGCCATATCTGGTTTACACAAGATAACATTCATTTATAAGCTCCTGTGATTACTCTTTCTGTATATTGAGATTGATATTCTAGGGTTTTATTATTCAGCTTTATTATCCTTAGACTAATTTTCCATTTTGTACAAAAAGGTATTCTTGAAGGGGTGTGTCTGGGTAGGTGTGAGTTGGACTAATTTTTTCCTATTCAAGATCTACAACATAATTATCTTTGAAAGGCCCAGAAACTTTGAAGCCAAATTTTTTGACTCTCAGTATTACCATCGAATTTCCTTAGGTAGATGGACTATTTACTTGACATATTAAGAGTTCAATAAAGGGCCAGCGTTCGGTTGCACTTATGTTCTTGACATTGGATCAGGCCAGCGTTTCTTAGCCTCGTCAGTATGGGCCTTGTGCTCGGATAATTCTTTGTTGTGAGGGGCTGTCCTGAGCGCGTTGCCACGTCCGGCTCCATTCCTGGCCTCTTCCCACTAGATGCCAGTAACACTTCCCAGTTGCAACAACCAAAAATGTCCTGGGTGGAAGAAGCGCGGAGGTAAATGTGCCCCCAGTTGAAACCCTTGGATGGGGCATTAGGAACTTTAAAAAGTAAATAAAATACTGTAGAAACAGAGCACTGTCTTTTACCTCGCATTGGCTTCAAACCACTTTCAATTCACCTAGGCTAATGATGACGGGCTTCCTCTTCTGTTTCCGCAGCTAGAAAGCCTGGTCCTAAGAGCCCTGAGGAGGCCGCTGGGTCACCAGGGCAGAGGGGGTTGGAGAGCTGCTACATCACACCGGTCCGCAGTGTGTGGGTAAAACACGCACGGAAATTGTTACCGGGCTGTGCTGGCGCCCGTGGAAAAATCTTCATCTCTTAAACGCGTATGAATGCAACAATTGGTAGCTTTTTCAAGTGGAAAAGAATGGGCTTTGTCTAATCCAAAGTGATTTTCAATGAAACAGAACATTTATATCCGTCCTTGCTGCTCTCCCGGGGTGTGCGGGACAGAACCTGGCGCAGGTGACCCTCCCGCCAGGCCTGTCGCCCTGGCCCGCCTGTGGTCATTTTTGATGTGGGCTTGGGGGTCCCGCTCAGAGCTGACTTCGCCCTGGGCTGTTCCTTACAGAAGATGTTAACAAGCGCGGGCATTGAGGAAAGAGCTCCCCTGCAGGGCTTCTGACCCGAGGCCACGGATCCGCTAGTGAGTTTACAGCTTCATAGCATGGTTTTAATTTAGTCACCTCAGAGGTCTGTATTCCTCAGACTTGCAAACTGCCCGCCCCCTCCCCTCCCTGGAGCCCCTGCTCTCCCATCCCCCAAGCCCAGAGGAAGTTTCTCTTGCAAAGATTAGAGTCCAGTTGGGAAACTAATGAGCGGCCAACACCGGGCTTGAGAGACAAGTTTTTTCCTTCTACAAAAGGCAGCTCAGAGGGCTGCTTTGTGTTTGTGTACTTAGCAAAGTCTCCCCAAATACCCCCTACCCTGTCACCTCTACCACATTATTTCCTATTTATCAGACTTAAGTCACTCTGAGTAGCTTTTAATCTGGATTTTGACCACAGGAATTTTAGATAGCTCTGAAAAAGAAAAGACTTGCTCTGCGAATTAAACTTTTCCCCAGACATTTCACGTTGGGAGGACTTAACATGGTAGACTGTGCCCAAGCCGACTCAGAGCTTGTCATTTTTTACATGAACTCTTTGCTGTGGGGTTTTCCCGTGCCTGCAGGGTGTTCTGCATGACCCCTGACCTTTACCCACTAGATGCCGGTAGCACCCTCACCCCCAGTGTGACAACCAAAAACGTCTCCAGACGTTGCCGAGTGTTCCCTGGGGGTAGTATCACCCCTGATTAGAACCACTGATTTAATGTCACACACAGTTAACTATTTGTCATTTTACCGTGTGCTGGAATTGTAGGATTGCTATACATTTACTACTAGAAACAATGGTCACACAATCAGATGGTTTTGCTTTTTCCCAAAAGAAAAACCTTCCCTCTTTTTTTATAGATTTAGGTTTTATTGATTATCAATATTTCAAAGACAAGTGTCATAGATTTTGCCAACTTTCCATTTTCCTTAGGAAAGGAAAACTCTTATGCACTTAATTTTTCTGATTTTGCCACATATCCTGATAGAGATGAAATGGAGAGAAAGCTGTTCAGTAGGAAGCCAGGGTGTTTCATTTTTTGGGAGTGGTTTGAGGGATAAGTGGATTTTTCCGTAGTCGAGAGTCATGTGATAATTCTCTATGGCAGTTACCTGCTCCCTGCATGACATCCCCCCAGTTTTCCCCAACCAGGTCCCGACCTCTGTGTTGCCACGTGTTCGGGCGAAGCTGGGCTGGGAGATAAAGTAAACCCGTTGTCAATCATTCAGTTACCATTGAATAACAGGCAACCAAGCGACTTAGGATTTTAGTAAGGAAATACTGCCAAGTCAACAACCGACAAATGATACCACATAGAACTCTTCAAAATTAAATCAATTCATGTGGTTTTTATACCACTAGTACACGAGGCACATTTTAAAAAATGTTTTTAACTAAGTGCATTTTAATGTTATAAAAACTGTAGATATCAAGGCAACTGAGTACTTTCTGATTTAATTCAAGTGAGGAATTAAAATAGAGCTTGCCCATTGCACTTCACACTTTAGCATTATCCTTGACTCATAAACTTTAAATAAGGGCCATTTGCTATAATCCACAAGGAGAACTCTGAGAGGGGTTGATATGTAATAAGTAATCACAAAAATGGATAACTAAAGAATCAAAAGAGTTACTCTTAAAAGTACAATGATATTTTTACGTTAATAGTTTTGCATTTTAGAGGACACTTTTGTTATTACACAATAGAGTGTAAAAAATTAAATGGTAAGATCCCAGTGAACAACAAGCAGATAGTTTTCAATTACTGCTCTTGTTACCAGGAGCAGGGGTGGGGTGTAGAGTGTGAATTTCGTCATGCAGTAGGTGAAATAAAGTAAGATGAATTTCTCAATACTGTGTCATGTTGGAGAGATTCTTCAGGGTGGCATCAGAAACGAATGTTTGTCTCTGCAAAACCTCTGTTGCTGTGCAGATTTAGAAAGGAACACATGCTTGCCTGCAGGCGTTATGTAACTGGCAACAGCAATTGGAGGGATTTTATTGCCTGGATCTGTGACGTGCCAAACACAAACAGAAACAACAGAACTCTAACAGTGGAGTTCAAGGTTAACTAATACACTGTACTTTAAAAGACTGACTTTGGAGAGAGTGTGGAGAGACAAGGGACCATCTCTAATTAGTGTGTCAATTCCGAGGTAAATTACCATCCACCTGAATTGTTTCGGCTTCGCGTGGGATATAGATCAGAGTAAGATGCAAAAGGTGGGCAGAGAAATGTCAAAAGAAGAAAATCATCAAAAGGGACAGGAACAAGAAAACTGCATTAATTGCTTCTGACTACAATTCTCATTAATAATCAGGTGAGAATAAATGGAAACTAATGCAGAAAACATTGTTGTTAAATTTTTATATTACTTGTAGATAGTAGATATGTTTATGCTTAGGTTAAACTGTTTAGTAAACTAGACACGTTATTTCATAGTAGAGGTTTCTTCCTGCCCGACTATTTTATTAGCTTTATGTAGCTGAATGTTAAATGAATAGCCTGGAGGCATCATTTTAAGATGGTAAACTGGTAGATTCAACTGATACTTTTAGACAAAATTTTGATGCTTCAAGTAGAAGATCATGTAAAACAACAGAATTGAAAATAGCCTATTAGTTGGATATGTTATGTGTTCACATATATTATCTCAGTATTAATGTGAATTAAGTCAGTCAATACTATTTTGTATTGACTATATGATCATTGCTCTATGATCCTGTTATCCACATGGTATTGCAAAGGGGCCCTTGGAATATCTTTTCCATGATAGCGAAGAACTTGTTCAAAGAGTTTCTACTACGAATCTTTTATATATTCTGATAACAATAACTCACAGTTCTGTCATTCATTCATTCATTCATCTACTACACACGTCTGCATGCAAACACATGCATATATAACAGGCACTGCCCTGTTTGCTAAATGTAGGATGTGAACCAAAGTTCCAGTCGCTTTCCTCAAGAAGTTCTCAGTTTAGGGGTGTGGTCCATGAGAAGGGATTTGAGAGCTGCAAAATGGGAAGGTCATTAAGAGTTTTAAGCAAACAACGACATAATCTGATTTACATTTTTTTAATCTCCTTGAACTACTCTGCAGACCATGTATTATAGGGAATCTAGGATGGAAGTGAAGATATCAAGTTGGCTGCTGTTGCCATGGGCAACATGAGAATTGATGGTGCCTGGAAATAAGGAGAGTCAGAGTGAGGTTGAGGAAAATGGACAGCCTGCAAATGTAGTTTTGAGGTAGGGTTGACGGGACTTGACATCACCACTTTGAATATGGTGATGGGGGTGGTATGGGGGTGAGATGTGAAGGTAGAAAAGTTCAAAACTGGAAGGCTCTTTGTAGAGAAAATTAAAAGTCCACTTCTTGGCACTTTAATACAGGAACCAGAAGAAAACATTAAAACCGGAAGAACTTGTTGGTAAATGGGATGACAAAATTTTTTGAATTTTGAATGAAAGCATAGTTGTGATATCAAAAGCAGATAACAGGGTGAATTCCAGGGCTGAACAGAAATAAACTGGTTTTGAATTGCTTGACAGTGGCTAGGAGGCCTGTGGTAGTCATAGTTGGTTAAGCTAACTTCTCTCCCTTGTTCATCACCCACAACAAGTTTTGGAAAATTACCACCCCCAACATATTTTGAAACAGATACTTCCTTTTTTCAACCTCCCTCGTAGATAGGGATTGCAATGTGGACTTGCTATCACCCGTGAGAGGTGAGTGGAAGCAATCCTCCTCCTGCATGGGCTTCTAGAAAAGAGATGGTTCTTACCTGATAGAAGAGAGTCAGATGAGATCTCTCTCCCTCCCTCTTCTTTCCTTCACTCCTCCTTAAATGACCCTTTGCTTTCTACCCACGCCCTCTGATGTGAGGGTCAGGAACCATCCGGTTTAGTGATGTGTTTAGGTGTCTCTACTCAAGCTGCCATTATCGTTGCTTGGAATGATAAAATGTGAAGGATGTGAGGCATCCTTTTGGGGTGGTAGCATTAAAAAGTCCCGCAGAATTACAGAATACCAACCCAGGATTTTGATAAATCAACTCCAGACTTCTTGTTAAGAAAGCGATAAATACCTTCACTCTTGAAACGACAGTGGTAGGGTTTTCTGTTATAAATGAATCCTTGCTGACAGCAGGGCAATACATCCAAGTGGCAATTTAGGTAAAAAAATAAATAAAAGTGGAGGGCAGGTAAGCCACGGATATAATTGTGTGAGTCCAACTGAACTGAAATCTTAATTGATAGCAGGGGATGGGATAAAGCAGATTTTTTTTTTTTTTTTTTTTTTTTAGTTATTCTTAGTTTAGAATTTCTTTTCAATAAACAACAGCTTGTTGTAATGGAATAGAGTCTGCCAAACAGACAAACTTAATCCAAAAATCCACTCCTCCGTATTTTAGTTTTGTGACTTTTGGCAAATTTACCTAAACTTTTTGTGGTTACCTAAGGTTGTTGTGAGAACTAACTGAGATAATCCATGTAAAATATGTGATGTACCGGGTCTGAAATGTGGTGAGCAGTTGGTAAACAGGCTCTGGGCATCAAATTTCTCACAACAAATTCACAGGCTTGATATGAGCTTCAAATGGTATAAAGCATGTTAAATGTCTAGCAGAGAGAAAGTTCTCAATGAATATCCAGCACTTCACCTCTAGATCAATAACCATGGCTAATTTATTATGGGAATATTAACAGATGCTTAGGTATTACCATTTTCATATAAAATGTCTGGTGGAAATAAAGTATAGAGTAAACTTGTGTCCATTTTTATAATAGGGTGAAATAATTTGAAGGTGTTGGAATCTCTTAGTTTGAAGTTCTTTGAGGTCAGGAATTGAATCTAAATATGAGGGGGCCATAAAGAACTAGACATTCTGTGTCCATTGGAATTAACATTTGAATAAATGTCAGATGGAAGAGGAAAGCTTCTAGATATCCATTCTAGATACTTGGAGAGGCTTGGCTGTCTGCCTATTTAATGTTTCATTACGGCTCAGAAGTTTGCACTTACCCAGCTAAGTCTCACCTTGGGTTCTCCCTCTTTGGAATGCTTTCCTGACTTGTGTTCCTGGCCTTGGATAATTAAACCTGGAGCCATGATAGCCCCAGATATTGGCAGCTATGTTTCTAACCACGGTGGGGTAACCCAGCCATGAACTTCGAGAACCGCCATCTGGTTTAACTATGTGGTTTTAGTTGTTCTCTACTGAAGCCTGAATTGTTCCACCCTCATGCTTGCTTGGCCCAATAAAATGTGAGTTCCAGTAACGTGCGATTTCTGGGTGGCGGTGTGAAGATCTAGGGTATGATTCACTCAGTTTCCTTTTCCCTGCTACATGATCCTGAAGGCAGGACCATAGCTGATCTCTAAGTGACTGCAATGGGTAGAGAGAGAAAGACCTCCTGCCAACCCACATAGTATGAGCAAGAAACAAACTTATAGTATGAGCAAGAAACAAACTTGGTTCTAAGTCTCTGAGAGGTTGAGGCTGTTAGTACCCACTGCCTAACCTACCCTATCCAGACAAAAAACTCATGAAAGGAGGCTCTCTCCCCTCAGTTAAAGAATTCAGATCTCCAGATCAGGACTATCCATCGTGGGAGCGCTCACTAACGATCCCCTACTTGACTCAAAATGATATATACTGATATGTATAAAATAGATAACTAATAAGAACCTGCTGTATAAAAAATAAAGTAAAATAAAATTCAAAAAAAAAAGGATGTTTTTGAAGGTCTGATTGGAGGAGCCATGTTTTAGCATCTTTATTTGATTTATTATGCTCAAGGACCAAAGGGAGGGTATATTAGTTAGGATTCTCCAGAGAAAGACAACCAACAGAGAGAGAGAGAGAAAACAAGAGAGAGTGGGAGCAAGAGAGAGAGTGAGAGAGAGAGAGAGAGAGGAAGGAACTTGTTCACACAGTTATAGCGTCTGAGAAGTCCCACGACATGCCATCTGCAAGCTGGAGGCCCAGGAGAGTCGGTGGTGTAATTCAGTCTAAGTCTGAAGGCCTGGGAACCAGGGAAGCCCCTGATGTAAATCCCAGTCTGGGGACAGAAGATGAGGTGAGATGCCCCAGTTCAACAGGGAAGCACAAAGGGAGCATTCCCCCTTCCTCTGTCCATTGTTCTATTCAGCCCTCAGGACTGGATGAGCCCTGCCCCCCACAATGGGGAAAGGCATCTACTTTACTGAGTCTACCTGCTCAAATGCTAATCTCAGCTGGAAACATCCTCCCAGACACAACCAGAAATCATGTTCCCTCTGGGCGCCCCAAGACCAGTCAAGGTGACACATAAAATGGACCATCGCAGAGGGGAACATAAAGCAAGGCTAAGAATAGAGCGCTAACAAAGAAGAGGAGAGGTTCTTCCTGGACTTTACTCCCTTATCTTGTCCGAGAGGGGCTAAGAGCTGTCCTTTAAAACACTGGTTCCTACCACACTGTCAGTACGATTGATTTCAAACGTAGGAAGTCATATGATGGAAAAGCAGCAGATTTTTTCCCCATTTTATTCTTTTATTTACTTTCCAGTCGGATAATTGGAGTATTTCCTTTGTAAGTTTGGGAGGAAGGACATTCAAGTGGGCCTGCTAGCTCCCTGCAGCTCTGATGGGTAAAGAGAAGCTCTCATTGTTGAAGAACTTCATGGGCAGGGCCTGTGTCACTGGAGGCCAAGTGCACATTTAAACCAAGCACCCGCTTCTGCTCTTTCTAGCCCTTCAAAACTCTCACAGTACCTTTTCTCCAAAGCTACCATATCTGAAAAATAAAGTTTGCCTCATTTAGAAACTATATCACTTATGGATTATTTAAACCATCCTAAATGGCATCGAGATAATGATGCAAGAAAAAGATGTGCTGTGCAAAGTCAACTCAGATACAAAGAATATAGTAGCTTAAATGAGGCAGCTACACTTGGAAGGCTAAAATTAAACCAATGTGTTGAACCATGGACATAAAACATTGTGTAAATCCGTGAGCTTCTGAGTAGACATCTCTTTTGAGATTCCTTTTTAGTGTTTAAGTTAAAATTAATCAAACGTTAAAAACACAAACAGGACAATAAGTTTGATAGTTAATTATTTTACTTTGAATTTATTTTTCTTAATGTTTTGTTTTGTTTTAACATCTGTATTGGAGTATAATTGCTTCACAGTGGTGTGTTAGTTTCTGCTGTATAACAAAGTGAATCAGCTATACATATACATATATCCCCATATCTCCTCCCTCTTGCAACTCCCTCCCACCCTCCCTGTCCCACCCCTCAGGTCACAAAGCACTGAGCTGATCTCCCTGTGCTATGCGGCTGCTTCCCACTAGCTATCTATTCTACATTTGGTAGTGTATATATGTCCATGTCACTCTCTCACTTCATCCCAGCTTACCCTTCCCCCTCCCCATGTCCTCAAGTCCATTCTCTACGTCTGCATCTTTATTCCTGTCCTGCCCCTAGGTTCTTCATAACCATTTTTTTTTTTTTTTTTTAGATTCCATATATATGTGTTAGCATACAGTATTTGTTTTTCTCTTTCTGTCTTACTGTTTTTAATCACAGGTGGAGTGTAATATTTTTAATGGAGTGAAAAGGAGAGTTTTCTTTATCAAGCTGTACCTTTGGGTTCTTGTGGATTCCTAGTATCTTTGGGGGTACATATAGAATATGATAATATTCAATATTAAACAAAGAAATAAACTCTGAATGGAATACCGACTTCTTCCTTTAGGTCCTGGTCAAGAGACGATACCTCTCCCCTGGGCACAAGGTGAGCCCATCCACCACTAGGTCATTGCTCATGTTGCTCAAAGGACCTCCACAAGGCAGCCCTTCTAGGACAGTGTCCTATCATCCCTCAGATGGTAGGGCACCGATCCCACAGTGACCTTCAACAACCTAGTGAGTGAAAAATGGAAAACACAGGATATCTCTCAATTTAAACACAGACAAATAGCAAAAATTTCTTCCAAACTCGGGAGTGGAGAATGTGGGTGCATCGTGAATTGTAATGCTCATCTGAATTTCATTTAATAAATGCAATGCCTCCAATATTTGAGGCTTGTGAGATAATAAGAAAGGAACTATCCCTGAAGACCTGCACGTTGAACAATCCAATATCAGTTCTCAGTTTTCATCTTTCTCGATCTCTCTGTAACACTCGATAAGGTTGATCCCTTCCTATTACTTGAAATGCTTTCTATGCTAGGCTTTCACGATTCCACGCTTTCCTGTGTTTTGTCCCATCTCACTGGCTGCTCCTTTTTGGTCTCTTGCTGATTCAGCCTCAATTCTCCAGCCTCTAAAGTTTAAAAAGCACCACGATTCAGTCCCTGGGCTTCTTTAAGCCTCACACTTCTTAGTGATGCCCCTTTAACATCTTCTGTGAACTCCAGGCTTGAATATCCAACTGCCAACTTGACATTTCCACTTGCATCTCAAACTGAACATAATTTAATTCTCCCCAACATCACTCTTCTCTCTGTTGCTATCCATGTTAGGAAAAGAGACCACCATTTAGGCTGGAATCTTGGGAATACATCTTTACTCCTTTCTTTGTCTCATACCTCACATTCAATCTATCAAATCTTTTCAGCATCTCCTTTAAAATATTCTAGAATTGAATCATTTATTACCACCTCCAATGCTACTACCCTTGTGTAAATTGGATTCTACTCTTGATCCCTTTGGAATCCAATTTACACAAGGGTAGTAAGCATTCACTTACAATCAGTTTTCTACATAGCAACTAGTGTTATCTTTTAAAGTGTTAAATCTCTTGCTTCTAAACATACACCCTTGCTAAAAATCCTACAATTGCTTCCCATCACACTGAGAATGAAACCCAAAGTCCTTCCTTCCTATGCGTCCCCTATTATTTGAGCACCTGTCTCTCTCTCCATTCTCATCTTCTCAGCCCCGTTAACTGACTCAAGCTACATTGACCTCCACGTGTTCTCTGCTGAGCCAGTCATTTTCCCACCCCTGTTCTTAAATTTGTTTATCTTTCTGCCTCAAACGTTCTTCCCCAAGATAGCCTTGTAGCTCACTCCTTCCGTTACTTCTTGGTTTCTTCCAATTAATCACTCATAGAGGGTCCTGAGCAGCCTATCCAAATCTATACTCTATTCCACGTTGATCTCCATCCCCTACCTTGCTCTATTTTTCTTCATAGTCACCAAAAACCAGGAAAAAAAAATACATGAAACAATGGTCTTCAAGACGCTGGATATCACGCAACAAAGAAGAATAATTCCTGAAAGAAACTAACAAAGTCAGCTCTACAATTGCCGTAGCCTACTGACTTAAATGAGACTCCAGTTCATAGATCAGAAAGGAGGATCAGAACATTTCCTGTGTTGAGGAGATAGAGCCAAGAGTTTGGGGAGATGAACACAACTAGAAATGCATTTGAGAACAGTGTTTATCTTGCTGCTGTTTGATAGAATGTTCTGTATATATCCACATATGTCCATTTGGTCTGAAGTATACATGTTTCCCTACTGATTTTCTGTGTGGATGATCTATCCATTGTTGAAAGCAGGGTATTGAAGTTCTCTACTATTATTGTATTTTGTCTATTTCTCTCTTCAAATCTGTTAGTATTTGCATAATATATTTAGGTGCTTTGATGTTGGGTGCATATATATTTATAATTGTTATATCCTCTTGATGAATTGACCCTTTATCATTGTGTAATGATCTTTCTTGTCTCTTATTACAGTTTTTTTACCTGAAGTCTATTTTGCCTGACATAAATACAGTTTACCTTGTTCTCTTTTGTTTTCCATTTGCATGGACTATTTTTTTCTATTGCTTCACTTTGAGCCTATGTGTGTCCTTAAAGCTGAAGTGAGTCTTTTGTAGGCAACATATAGTTGAGTCTTGTTTTGTTAGCAATTCAGCCACTCTGTGTCTTCTTTTGTTGTTGAATTTAATCTATTTATATGCAATCTAATTAGTAGGTAAGTACTTACTACAGACATCTTGTTAATTGTTTTCTGGAAGTTTTGAGGTTCCTTTCTTCTTCTCTTGCTGCTTTCCTTTATAAATTGATGATTTTCCATAATATTATACTTTGATTCCCTTTGTTTTCTTTTATATATTTACTATGGGTTTTTGCTTTGCTGTTGCCCTGTACATGAATCATTATATAGACATAACAGGCTATTTAAAACTGATTACATCTTAACTTCAATTGCATATAAAAAAATCTGTTCTTTTACTCCCCTACATGTATTTTATGTTTTCTATATCATCGTTTACATCTTTTTATATTGTGTACCCATTAACAAATTATTGTTGCTATAGCTATTTTTAATATTTGTGTCCTTTAACCTTTATACTAGATTTAAGTGATTAGCACACTAATATATTACAGTATTGGAGTATTCTGAATTTGACTATATACCTACCTTACCAATGTGTTTTAATTTTTATATGTTTTCATGTTACTAATTAGCATTTGTTAACTTTAGCTTTAAGAATTCCTTTCAGTATTTCTTGTAAGGCAGGTCTAGTGGTGATGACTCAGCTTTTATTTTTCTGGAAAAGTCTTTATTGCTCCTTCATTTCTGATGGTCAAGTTGCCAGATATAGTACTCTTGGTTGACAGTTTTCTTTTTTTTGTTTCAGCACTTTTAATATGTCATTCCATTCTCCTGTCCTTTAAGGTTTCTGCTGAGAGACTCACTGACAGACTTAACAGGCTTTTCTTCTAAATGACAAGCTTTTTTTCTCTTGTTGCTTTCAAGAGTCTTTGTCTTTGATTTCTGATAGTTTTAATATAATGTGTCTTGGAGAAGATCTCTTCGAGTTGAATTTGTGGACATATGAGTTCCAAATCTCTCCCTGCTTTTGAAAGTTCTTAGCCATTGTTTCTTTTTTCTTTTTTTAAAAATATATTTATTTATTTATTTATTTAATTTTTGGCTATGTTGGGTCTTCGTTGCCATGCGTGGGCTTTTCTCTAGCTGTGGTGAGAGGGGGCTACTCTTTGTTGTGGTGCGCAGGCTTCTCATTGAGGTGGCTTCTCTTGTTGCAGAGCACGGGCTCTAGATGTGAGGGCTTCAGTAGTTGTGGTGCACGGACTCAGTAGTTGTGGCTCACAGGCTCTAGAGCACAGGCTCAGTAGTTGTAGTGCATGGACTTAGTTGCTCTGCAGCATATGGGACCTTCTCGGACCAGGGATCGAACCTGTGTCCCCTGCATTGGCAGGCGGATTCTTAACCACTGTGCCACTAGGGAAGTCCCGCCATTGTTTCTTTTAATAAGCTTTCTGCTCCTTTCTCCCTCTTTTCCTTTTGAGACTCCAAGCATGCATAGATTATTTCTTTTAATGATACCCCATAAGTCCCATAGGTTTTCTTCCTTTTTTTTTCTTTTCTCCTTTTGCTCCTCAGACTGGATAATTTCCAAGTATTTGTGTTCAAGTTTCACGATTTCTTTCTTCTGCGTGGTCCAGTCTGGTGTTGAAGCTATCTATTGAATTCTTTGGTTCAGCCACTGTATTCTTCAGCACCAAAATTTCTGTTTGGTTCATTTGCATGTTTCTATCCCTTTGCTGAACTTCTCATTTTGTTCTTGTATTGGTTTCCTGATTCTCTTAAATTGTTTATGTGTGTTTGCTTGTTGCTCTCTGAGTGTCTTTAGAACAATTATTTTGAATTTTTTGTCAGGCAATTAATGTATCTTCATTTGAGGGGGGATCAGATTATGAAGGTTTACTGTGTTTCTTTGTTGGTGTCATGTTTCCCTTGATGCTTTGTTACCCCTCTAGCTTTGTATAGATGTCTGCACATTTAAAGAAGCAGTCACCTCTTCCAGTCTTTATAGACTGACTTCAGTTAGGAAGACCTTCATCTGTGGAGTGGGGTCCAGAAAAGCATGCTGTGACCTTGGGTCTAATACTGCAGGGCACTAAGCACCAGAGTATGTGGAGGCTCTGGGTCTGGGGGTTGTGATGTCTTAATTGCTCAGGCTGCTGGGGTTCATGACATCGACACTGCATAGTTTTTAGTGAGCACTGCAGAAGGGGTCTGCAGAGGCTTCAAGGGCTATTGGGGTGTTTTGGAGCACCTCCAAGTCCACCACTTAGGGACCAGGAAAGGCAGCAGTCATGGCCTGTATGGTGATGTACACACACTCAGCTGCAGGGCTGGCTGCAGGTGCCTGTGTAGTGACAAGGGCTGGGTGCAGACACACATACAGTGTTGAGGGCCAGGGCCAGCAGCAATGGCTGTGGTCAACTGCGCAGGCACAACAGCTGTGAGGGCCCTTGCTGTCAACATGCATTCCCATGGCTGCTGGGCATTACCACTGGCACACACAGTGCAGACCAGTAACAGCAGCAGGATCAGGGGCATGCAAATGCACAGATGGATGGGTTGGCTGCAGGTGAGCCCAACAGTGCACACCAGTGTCAAGAGAGTGGGCTGGATCTGGGCCCACAAGCAGCCTGGGGGGAGGGGGGACCTGGCTGTCAGAGTGCCCTGCTGTGGTTACAGGGTCTCATCACAGGTGAACGTATGGCATGGAGGCCTGTGATGGGAGTCAGGCCAGTGGCATGCAGGTGCACAGCTGGAGGTTCTAGCTCACAGTGTGCACAGAGCAGTGGTGGTGAGCTGCCGTGCTCTAGGCTGGTGCCCTGTACCTGTGCAGCTGCAGAGGTCAGGGCTGGCTGGTCAGTGGATCCTGGGCTCCAGTGAGGGCTAGAGGGTAGGGAGGAGGGAGGAGGGAGGTATTCAAGCTGTTGGCATCTGCAAAGATGGGACTTATAGGAAGAAAACATCAGTGGTGAAGTCTGCAGGGGGTCCCTGGTGGCTGTGCTGGCCTTTGGTTCCTTCAGCTGCAAAAGTTGCTGGGATCCCCCTTCAGAGTATGCTCCTGGGAACCATGGTCACTCCCACCACGTGGCTCGTACTGGCCCTTTTCCTGTTCCAAGTTGTCTTCTATTCATCCCAGCTTTGCTGGTCTCTGGGTGGGGTGAATCCAAAGTGGGTCCTTCTTTGTGCAGTGCCCACAGAAGGCCGGGGAGGCTGATTAGCCACCCTTCTCTTCCTATCCTGGCAAGGGGAACTCTTTTGAGCCGGGGAGTTTCCTCTTAGCACTGAGCAGTTTCAGCCTGGGAGATGGGACAATGCAAGCAAAATGAAGTTGCTCTTCCTTCTCTTTTTGTGTAGTTATTCTCAGGCATTTTGTTTCATTGTGTTGCCAAGATTCTTAAGTGGACTTCTAAGATCTCCCAGAGCTATTTCTGTTCATGGGTAGCTGTCTAATTGTTGATTTTTGTTGGGGAACAGAGGCTGGGGTCTTCTACTCTGTGGTTTTGGTGGCATCACTCCTTAATATGCATTAATTGAAGGGGCTTCCCTGGTGGCGCAGTGGTTGAGAATCTGCCTGCCAATGCAGGGGACACGGGTTCGAGCCCTGGTCTGGGAAGATCCCACATGCTGCAGAGCGACTGTGCCCGTGAGCCACAACTACTGAGCCTGCGCGTTTGGAGCTTATGCTCTGCAATAAGAGAGGCCATGACAGTGAGAGGCCCGTGCACCGCGATGAAGAGTGGCCCCCGCTCGCTGCAACTAGAGAAAGCCCTCGCACAGAAACGAAGACCCAACACAGCCATAAATAACAAATTAAAAAAATATGCATTTAATTGAAGTCCACAGAAAGGGGTGAACAGAAAAAAAATTTGAGAAAACAATGGATGAAAACTTTTCAAGCTTGATGAAAACTGTAAACCCACATGCATATAAGAAGTTCAAAAAAAATAAAATAAAAAACCTAAGCACAAAACATGAAGAAAACTATAACAAGGAACATCATAATCAAATTTCATAAAACCAATAATAACAGGAAAACATTGAAACCATCAAGAGAAAAAAGCATGTTTACATAGAGAAGACCAAAGATAAGAATGACAACAGATTTCTCACTGAAACCAATCAAGGTGAGAAAAAGCACCTGAAATTTTAAAAATGCTGAAATTTAAAAAAGAAAACTGTCTAGAATTCTATAGAAAGGAAACGTATATTTCAAGAATAAAGGCAAAAACCTTTTCAGAAATACAAAAGTTGATGAATTCATCACCAGCAGATCTGTATTACCAAAAAAAAGTTAAAAAAGGTACTTGAGCAGAAAGAAAATTGTACCTAATGAAAATATTAATCTACACAAAAGAATGAAGATCACCAACAATAGTAACTAGGTGAGTGAATGTGTAAAATTTTCCCTATTATTGATTTAAATATTTCTGGAAGGTAATTGACTATTCGAACAAAAAATAATGAGGTAATGTGGAATTTTTGACATATGTAAAAGTAAAATGTATATAACAAAACCACAAAGGGCAGGTGAGGGTAAATGAAAATATACTATTGTAAGGCTCTTATACTACACATAAGGTGATATCATATCATTTGAAAGCAAACTAATAATTTAAATAGGTATACTGATAACCCTAAGCAATTACTAATAAAAGTGTGATAGCTAATAAGTCTACAGAAATATCACAAAAACAAAAACGAAAAAACTCAATCCAAAAAAAAAAAGACACAAAAGAAGAAAAGAGAACAAAGAACAAATGAGACAAGTCAAAAGCAAATAGCAAAATGGTAGGTTGTAAGCTAACTATATTAACAACCACATTAAATGTAAATAGTCTAAACAAACCACTTAAAAGGCAGACAGTCATACTGGATATAAAAACAAGACCTAACTATGCACTACCTACAAGAAATGCTGTTTAAGTAGACACAGTTTTAAGATAATGGAATGGAAAAAGATATATCATGATGATACAAATTGAATAAAGTTGAAGTGGCTATGTTAAGATCAGACAAACTTCGTTTTAGAATAAGAAATATTATTGGAGATGAAAATGATCATTTTACAATGCTGAAGGGGTGAATTATTCAAGAGAACATTACAGTCCTAAATATGCGTTTGATTACAGAGCTTCAAAATTCATACAGCAAAAACTGATAGAATTACAATGAGAAAGAGATAAGTCTACAACTATAGTTCAAGATTTCAATATTTCTCTGTAAATAACCGATAGAACAAGTAGAGAAATTGTTAAGTATATAAAATACTTAGACAACAAAACGATCAACTAAATTGACCTAATTCATACTCAATCCTAATCATACAATAGCAGATTACACAAATTTTTCAAGTGCACATGGGACACTTATCAAAATAAACCATATTTCAAGCCATAAAACAAGTTTCAACAAATTTAAAAGAGCCAAGACTTATAAAATATGTTTTCTGACAATAATAAAATTAAATTGGAATCAATAAGAGAAATATCTTTGGAAAATCCCCATATATATGGAACTAAGTAATACACTTATGAATAATTTATAGTTCAAAAAAGAAATCAGGAGAAAATTAGAAAGTATTTTGAAATGAAAATGGATTATGATGCATTTGAATAGCAATTAAAAATTTGGGGATTCCTCAAAAGCAATATGTAGGAGAATTTGTAACACTAAACAGTTATATATTTTTTTAAAATCTTAATACCCAAATTTTAAGAAAACTGAAAAAGAGCAACAACATAAACTCAAAGTAGGCAGAAGCAATTAATGAAGATCAGAATATAAATTACTGAAATAGAAAACAGACAAAATAATAGAGAAAACCAATGAAACCAAGGAACTCATTCTTTGAAAAAATCAATAAAATTAATAAAGCAAAAATTTCAGTATCAGGAATGAAAGAGTTGACATTATTACAGAATTTATAGATATTAGGAGTATAGTAAGGAAATAGTTCAAAAAGCTTTATGACAATAAATTTGGAAACTTAGAGGAGGTCGACAAATTCCTTGAAAGACACAAGTAACCAAACTTACTCAAGAAAAAATAATCAGAATAGCCCAACATTTATTAAAGAAATCAAATCTGAAGTTAAAAAATTTTCCTAGAAAGCAAAGTTCCAGGTCCAGATATCTTTTCTGATGAATTCTACCAAATATTTAAGGAAGAAATTATACCAATTCTACAAAAACCATTCCAGACAATTGAGGACAGACTACTTCTCAACATTTTATAGTAGGTTAGCAAAACCCTAATACTAAACCCAGGCAAAGACTTTACACAAAAAGAACTACAGACCAATATTCCTCATGAACATAGATGCAAAAATAATAAACAAAATTTTAGCAAATTGAATCCAAGTGGAGTTGAATCCCAGAAACACAAGGTTGGCTTAACATTTAAAAATCAATCAATGTAGAGACAGGTGATCAAGATCATGAAATAGGAAGACCCTAAACTCTCCTTCTTCCATGGACACACCAAAATTACAACCACTTTATAGAGCAGCTACCTATGAGAACAACCTGATGAAGAGCTGAAAAGATTTTACACAATTAAAGACACAAAAAGGGAATCACAATGAGATGGGTAAGAGGAGCAGAGATGTAGTACAGTCAGGACCCACACTCCTGGGTCAGCAACAAACAAACAGGGGGATAATCACAATTGCAGAGGTTCTCCCCCAGGAGCAAGGGGTCCAATCCTCATATCAGGCTCTCCAGCCTGGAGGTCCCGAATGGGGAAGACGAGGCCCCAGAACACTTGGCTTTGAAAACCAGTGGGTTTTACATTTGGGAGAGCCAGATGGCTGTAGGGAACAGAGACTCCACTCTTAAAGGGCACACACAAAATCTCACATGCTCTGAGTCCCAGGGCAGAGGCAGTAGTTTGAAAGGAGGCTGGGTCAGACACACTTGCTGATCTTGGGGAGCCTTCTGGCGAGGCAGAATGCAGCTGAGACTCATCCTGGGGAAGGAGGCAATGGTGGCAGGCGTTCTGGGGGGCTCATTCTACAGCAATAACATGAGTGCTGGCAAGCTCCATTTTGGAATCTTCACTCTAGCCTATTAATGCTGGGGGCCCAGCCCCACCCTCCAGCAGGCCTGCAACACCCTATGCACCCTTGGGCCATGCAGTCAACTGCATGGGAAGCCTACCCCACCTTCCTGTATGCTCACAGCCATCACATGAGGCATGGCCTCACAGCCAACGAGGCCAGGGGCCAGCACCACCTACCAGTGGGCCCACAGTAGTTGACCCCAGCACAACAGAAGGGTGCGGGCAGCCCACATAGGGAGCACCACTAGAGCTATAGCTCTGGTGACCAGAGGGGAGCATGCTACCAGGCCCAGTAGGATGCCTCTTACATAAGACCACTTTTTCAAGATCTGGGATATAACCTACTTGACACATAGATATAAACACAGATAATTGGGGAAAATGAGGAGACAGAGGAATATGTTTCAAACAAGGGAACAAGACAAGATTTTTTAAAAAGAAATAAACAAAGCAGAGATACTACCCAAGGCAATCTACAAATTCAATGCAATCTCTACCAAAATATCAATGGCATTTTTCACAGAAATAGAACAAGTAATTTTAAAAATTTTAAAGAAACACAAAAGATCTCAAATATCCAAAACAATCTTGAGAAAGAACAGAGCTGAAGGAATCACACTTCCTGATTTTTTTGGCTATACTACAAAGCTACAGTAACAAAAGAGTATGGTACCGGCACAAAAACAGACACAAAAATAGATCAACGAAACAGAATCAAGAGCCTAGAAGTAAACCCACTTACTTATGGTCAATTAATCTGTGACAAAGGAGGCAAGATTATGCAATGGAGAAAAGACAGGCCCTTCAATAAGTGGTGCTGGGAAAATTAGACAGCTACATGTAAAAGAATAAAACTAGAACATTCTTTAACACCATATACAAAAATAAACTCAAAGTGGATTAAAGACCTCAATGTAATACTGGAAACCATAAAACTCCTAGAGGAAAAGATAAGCAGAATACTCTTTGACATAAATAATAGTAATATGTTTTTGGATCTGTCTCCTAAAGCAAAGAAAATAAAAAATAAACAAATGGGACCTAATTAGACTTAGAAGCTTTTGCACTGCAAAAGAAACCATTGACAAAATGAAAAGACAACCTACTGAATGGGAGAAAATATTTGCAAATTATATGACTGATAAGGGGTTAATATCCAACATGTATAAACAGCTCATACAACTCAACATCAAAAAAAGAAACAACCTGATTTACATAATGGGCAGAAGACCTGAATAGACATTTTTCCAAAGAAGATATGCAGATGGCCAACAGGCACATGAAAAGATGCTCAACATCACTAATCATCAGGGAAATGCGAATCAAAACCGCAATGAGATACCACCTCACACCTATCAGAATGGCCATCATCAAAAAGACTACAAATAATAAAATGTTGGCAAGGGTGTGGAGAAAAGGAAACCCTCATGCAATGTTGGTGGGAATGTAAATTGGTATAGCCACTGTGGAAACCAGTATAGAGGTTTCTCAAAAAAATAAAAAAAGGAACTACCATATGACCTGACAATTCCACTCCTGGGTATTTATCTACAAAAAACAGTAATTTGAAAAACCCCAGTGTGCATAGCAGCACTATATACAATAGCCAAGATATGGAATCAACCTAAGTGTGGACACAGAGGGGGGAAGGGGAGTGTGGGATGTATTGGGAGATTAGGATTGACATAAATACACTACCATGTGTAAAATAGATAGCTAGTGAGAACCTGTTGTATAGCACAAGGAGCTCAGCTCAGTGCTCTGTGATGACCTAGATGGGTGGGATGGGGGGCTGGGAGGGAGGTCCACAAGGGAGGGGATATATGTATACATATAGCTGATTAACTTTGTTGTACAGTAGAAACTAACATAACATGGTAAAGTAATTATACTTCAATTAAAAAAAAACAGATGAATGGATACAGAAGATGTGAGATATACATATCTGCCCATTTTTTACATCAGGTTGTTTTATATATATATATATATATATATATAAATATATATATATAAATATATATATATATATATATATATATATATATATATATATATATATAAAGGACATCTATGAAAACCCTACAGCCAGCATATTCTTAAAGGTAAAAATTAAATGCTTTCCCCTTGAGATCAGAAGCGAGATAGGATATCCACTCTCACCACTTCCTTTCATTGTATAAAAGATTCTAATCATTAAGGCAAGAATAGCGAAAGCAAAGCCAACCTGATTGGTAAGAAAGAAGTCCAAAATTGTCTTTATCTGAAGACAACATGATCATCTTCATAAAAAATCTGATGGACAACTACTACTGGGGAAAAAAGTTAATTTAGAGAGGTTGTAGAATAAAAGATCAACATACAAAAATCAAAACTGTATTTCTGTATATTAGCAATGAACCATCAGAATTGAAATTCTAAAAAATACTATTTGCAGCAGCATTTAAGAAATCAACTACTTTAAGGTGAATCTGATAAAAGATGTGCATGCTATATAAACTGAAAATTGTAAAACATAATTGAGAGAAATTAAAGAAAATTTAGATAAAAGGAGAGATGTTCCTAGTTTATGGGTCAGAAAACAAGATTTTTTTTTGATATTGATTTTCCTCAAATTGATCTATAGATTCAATGTAATCCCAATCAAAATCTCTGTGCACTTTTCTGTAACAAATTGATAGCCTGATTCTAAAATTTGCATATAAATTCAAGGAACCTAGAAAAGTCAAAAGAATTTTGAAAAAGAAGAGCAAAGGAGGATTAACTTTACCTGATTTCAACACTAGTTATAAGGCTAAAGTAATCATGAAAGTGTGGTGTTGGTATAAAGATAGACAAATAGATAAATTGAACAGAATAGCAGGCCCATACATAGATGGACAACTTTTTGGCAAAGGTGAAAAGTCAATTTTGTGGAGAAAAGAGTCTTTTCTGCAAATGGTGCTCGAAGACCATTTTTAGTTCATTTTTGTATGTGGTGCTCGAACAATTGGATAATCATATTCAAAATATAAACTTTGAGTCACACCTTGCATCATATACAAAAATGAACTAAAAAGGGATTCTAGACCTAAATGCTAAACCAAAAACTCCAACATTTCTGGAAAAAAAAACAAAAACAGGAAAAAATCTTTGTTATTGTGTAAGGCAAAGATTTCTTTGATACAACACCAGAAACATATCCATAAAAGAAAAAAGAAGATTAATTGGATTTCATCAAAGTTTAAAACTTCTGATACTGAAAAGACTGTTAAGATAATGAAATGTCAGACTGGAAGAAAATATTTGCTGATGATAAATATAATAAGAAACTTGTATTCAAAATATATAAAGAACTCTCAAAAGTCAATAATAAGGGATAAAGCCCAATTTTTAAAATGGAAAAAAATTTTGAAGGGCCATTTCAACAGAGTATATGTGTATAAAAAGGAGATGCACATGAACAGATGCTCAGTTTTATTAGTCATTAGAGAAATTCAAATTAAAACTGTAAGATACCAGTATATCCCTCTTAGAATGGCGAAAATTAAAAATACTGACCATATTGAGTGCTGGCGAGAATGTGGAGCAGCTCTAATTCTTATACATCAAGAATGGAAATGGAAAATGGTACTGCCACTTTGCAAAACTGTTTGACATCTTTTAAAAAATTAAATATACATACATATAATATGTTCTAACCAATTCTCTTCATACTAAGACTCATACAAAAGTGGTTTTAGCAGCTTTATTTGTGACAGCCCTGAAATGGAAACAAGCCAAATGCCCGTCACAGGGGAACAGACAAATATCGGTATATCGGGACTTCCCTGTTGGCGTAGTGGTTAAGACTCTGAGCTCCCAATGCAGGGGGCCAGGGTTCGATCCCTGGTCAGGGAACTAGATCCCACATGTATGCCGCAGCTGAGAATTCACATGCCGCAACTAAGGAGCCCACCTGCCACAACTAAGACGCAGTGCAACCAAATAGATAATAAATAAATAAATAAATAAATAAATAAATAAATAAATAAATAAAATATCAGTGTATCCATATGATACATACATACAACAAGATGAATCTCAGAATAATTAAACTGGGTGAACAAAGCCAGGCAAAAAGGAGTACCTACTGTATGATTCTATTAATGTAAAACTAGAAGATGCAGACTGTTTTAGAGTAACAGAAGGCAGATCAGTGGTTGCCTCTGAGCAGAGTGGTGAGGGAGGGACAGGATGGAGGGATACAAAGGGCCCTCAGGAAGCTTTTGGAGGTGATGTATCTGTTTATTACCTTGACTTTGGTGATGGTTTCACAGGTCTATACATTTGTCAAAACATTAAATCATACACTTTGAATATGTGCAGTTTATTGTATGGCAATTGTACCTCAATAAAATCTGTTTTTGAAAGAAAAGTGGGAATTCAGGTTGTAGCTAGAGAGTGGTGTTATAGCCATCAACTTGATGGTGATAGCTCAGGACTCTCTCAAAAGGAATTCAGTGATTCTGCTAGCGATGTGTGCAGAAGTTGAGTGCTACTGTGTATTTATAGTCAAACTGCTAGGGTTTGAATCCCAACCAAGTTAATTTAGTTGGGATGGATCTTTGGCAAGTTTCCTTCTCCAATCTCATGAAATTGTTGGGAGGATTTACTAGATCACGCAGTAAGTGCTCAATAAACGTTAGCTGTTACATTTTTATGTTAAAATGTGGGTGGTTGGGGGGTCTTTCGTAGCTTTGGTCAGATGCTGAAAGAGCCCATGACTGAGAACGGCAGCAAGTCCTCTGATAACTGAAACTGTGGAAGGGGACGAAAAGGCTCAAAGACAGTACAGAACCTTGGGGGGACATCTGAGCTCAATAGACAAGAGGAAGAGGAAGAACCAGACAAGATGATTGAGAAATAATACAGAGGTGAGAGGAAGGCAGGAACAGGCAGGGTCACAGAAGCTAAAAGAGGAAATATTTTCAAGAAAAAAAAAATGTTATCAAATACTGCAGCCTTGTGAAAGAAGCTCAAACATAAGATAGATCCATTGGATTTTGACAATAATGAGTTTGTGCTGACTTTTTTTTTTTTTTTTGAGATATAATTGACACAGAACATTATATTAGTTTCAGGTGTACAACACAATGATTTGATATTTGTCTGTACTGTGAAATGATCATCACAGTAAGTCTACTTAACGTTGACTTTTGATAGAGTAATTCCACCAGAGAAGTGGGGAAGCAGGCAGATGGTAGGGGGCTGTGAATGAATGCTTAGGAAGTGTAGGCAATTAATTCAGACAACTTTGCAAGAAATTTAGAAATGAATAAAAAAAAAGAAGGAGGCTATAGCTGTAGGTGTTATTAGGGCAAAGAGAGTATTTCCCATGCTGCTGCTATAGGACAAAAGCGGCCATAGTTGCAGGTACACTGATGGGAGTGACTGTTCTAAAAACAGTTTATTCACAGAGACAGGCAGCGGTAGCCGGTGGAATTGATCCCGCTAGAGAGGAGGAATTGGAGAAGATAAGACCAAAACCAGAGTCAGATGTTGCAGGGACATGGTTAGACTAACTGAGCCGGCAAGAGATGTTGAGACTTGAAGGAAGCCCTTAGCAGAGGCGACAGAGAAGAGGGAATCGAGTCTAAATAGATGCAGGAGATGGAAACCACAGATCTTAGTAACCAAATGGATGTGTGAGGACATGATGATGGAGGTCCAAAGCTTGGATCCGGCTTGGGGGACAGCTGCTACCACTGACTGAAGGGGAACCTTGTGAGCACAGAGCCTCCGCCGCACAGAATTCAGTACTTAGGAGACCTCTGCGCTCTGGCCACAAACCACAGCCCAAAACTCTCACCTCCTTCCATGACCAGCTACATAATTTCCGGGACTCACTGCAAACTAAGTGAACCTGTGGGACTTCTTGTTCAAAACTGGTAAGTTTCTCAAACAGTACGCCAGAGCATCAAACCAAGGAGCAGTTCTAAGTGCTGGACGACGAGTGACACCTCAGGCCAGAGAGACTTAAATCTGACTCCAGTCTGGCAGCTGGCAGGGCTAGGTTAGCTGCTGGACTTCCGGAAGCATGCTACCTTTACAAAACAGAGCCTCTTTTGTTTCTTTTGACTAGTGGGTTTCAAGAACGCTTTGCCATGCTGATGCTGAGAACTACGGAACTTTCTTTATTAGCATCTTAACTGTTTAACATTGCCTCTACAGCCCACGTTTGTCAGTCTCCCAATCTGTCCCATAGAATAAAGGACTGTACTTCAATGATGATTTCACTTGAAAAGAGCTTTTTTTTTTTTTCCCTCCAACTCACAGCTAAGACATAGCAGAAGGCAGGGGGCATTTTCCACGACTGATTGAGAAAGCCATTTGAAGGTGAGTCTCCCAGTGCATCAAGTTGACAAGTGCACTTGGGGAGCTGCTTTGAAAGTGAATGCAAGTGCCAAAGCCCCGGACAGCAAGCTGTGTTCTAGGGCTTCTGTTTCCTTAAGGGGACTGTGGATGTCTTAGACCGCTAACCCACTAGGAAGCTTGGAGAATATTGTGTGGGCAGTGGAGAAGACTTTCTCTGACCAGGAGTCCAGAACCACATCCTGTCTGTCCAGCTCACCACTGTTGTTTTGTGCCCTTAATCAATTCACTTAACGTCACTTAGTACTTCTGCCTCTGGTGACACAGGAGGTTTGGATCGTCAAGATCCGAAATTCACTTTTTCTATTACCTTTGTTCTCGTTCCACAAAGCTCCTGAGGACTTAGCTTGTCAGGATATTCGATAATTGACATTTCATAACAAAGAACAAATAAAGATAAAAATTTCATCTTAGCCAATTGTAGTGATTGCATACATAATTTTTTTGGATCTAGACATCAACATGGTATATATTTTTCAGTCATGACAACCACTATAACCAAGTATCAGAATTGCTTTATCATAAAATTTTGGGAGAATTCCCTGGTGGTCCAGTGATTAGGACTCTGTGCTTCCACTGCAGGGGCTTCAATCCCTGGTTGGGGACCTAAGATCACGCAAGCCGCGCAGCATGGCCAAAAAAAAAAAAATTTTTTTTTTGACAATTGTGGAGCATTTCCATATTTCTCATTTATGAAAATATTCTTATACATCTTCTTTGTGAAATCAAAACAGTTTTTGATATTTCACTTTACACATTAATAAGATTTCAGGGAAATTAAAATGTTTTGAATCATTCATAAATAAAATGTATTATAAATTATTATTCATTTGATCTTTATCTCATCCTTTTATTTTTTAAATTTTATAAATATTTTATTATATTTGACTACATTTGAAAATTTGTATAATTTATAAATGAATTATATTCAGAAATCAGAGGTGAATGCTTAAAAATTTCTATTGAAGCTGTGTACTAAAAAATATATATTAGTAGCCTGAATAATTATCTATCAGAGATATTTAGGAGACATTCCAAAATTGGGTTGTGGATTTATTATAAATGAGCTCTAAGTTTGTTGTTTTTTTCTTCTGCTCTGAATATATTATTTTTAAAAATTCTTTCTTATCCCTGGTAAAGCTACCCTTTCTTTTGGAGAGATAGGCAATCTTCTGGTTTTGCAAAAAAAAAAAAGTTTAATTTAGAGGCCCAGGCCAGAACTGCTCTTAAACTGCATTGTGCTTCAAAATTTAGTGGAACATGGGTAATTCTTTATTTTTTCTTATAGTATATAGTTCAGCAGTGCTGTTTAATATCTAATTTAATCATTTCTATTACAGATTAAACCTATTTCCTCTTATTATAACCACCTCCCAAAATTACTTACAACTCTGAACTTGAAAATGGTTACTAGGTCCTTTTCTTTAAAAAAATAGTTTTGTCACTTTTAATTTGGTAAAAGAGAGTGCTATCCATTCTTTTTGTCTTTCTCTTTTTTGTTAATGTGCCTACTTAAAAAAAAATTAGTGCATTTATAAAGTAATTAAATTAAAAAAGCAATCATTTTATTTTGTGTTTGGGAATCAAGAGTTAACCAACAAAATCAGAAAATATTAGATGGAGCAAAAAATGGATAACATAGGGTTTCTCAAAATTGCTATCATTTTTAGAGGGCTGAACAGAAATAATAGGACTAGAAACCACATGAAGTTAGAGAGAGGTTAGTAAAATGCATAATTGTGAACTTTTTAGTAGTGGCAGCTCAGTCTCCATAATATAAAGTTAAAATTCTTCTTTAACTTAGGAAAGATACAGGTTAACAACTTTATGACAAATGAAACCTATTCTCAATGTTTTGGCTGGACCATATTTTATAGGCAAACTAAGTATAATTAAGGAAAATATTTTAGGAGTCTAAATTTATTGTTGGATGACATTTTTCTGTGTAAGAGGTATACAGTAGAAATAATGTCCACATATAAAAACAACATAAGGACTGACTTTGTCTCAACCTGACTGAAGTAAATGAGTTTTCTAAAATAACTATTCTTGCTACTACTTTGATAGTTTATCAAGAAAAGTTCCTAGAAAGTGAAGAAAGAAACATTTTAAATGGCTCTTTGGGTTATTCTACCCTGACAGTGGTTTATGCAAGTAAAATCCGCCCTGGACCTGAATGCTCTCAGATATTGAGGGGTCCCTGTGGCTTCTTAGGGTTTCACTAAACCACGAACCTCTCCAGTGCGCTATACAGTATCTGAAATACAAGTTACTAATGTATCGTCACCAGCTTTGTGGTTACCGAAACCACCCTGAGAGATATGAAAAAGAAAGGAGGGAATGAATGAAGAAAGTAAAGGCCCAAAGGAAAGAGTTTAACATAATAAACATACTATGTTCGTCCTCTTTCTGAGATCATAAACCACTCTTCCAGGATCATCAAAGCTCTTTCCTTTAGGCTAATTCCATTCAATTTTAAAGGAATATATGGCAATGTAGCATTCTAATTTAAGCCCCTAGAATATGAGCTCTACACACAGCTTATTCACCTCCATATACCCAATGCTTAGAATAGACCAAATTGATGTTGATAAATGTCTGACAAATTCAAGAAGAAAGAAAGAACAAAAGGAGAAAGAAAGAAAGAAAGAAAGAAAGAAAGAAAGATAGAAAGAAAGAAAGAAAGAAAGAAAGAAAGAAAGAAAGAAGAAAGAAAGAGAGAAAGAAGAAAGAAAGAGAGAAAGAAAAAGGAAAAGGGAAGGAGGGAGGGAGGGAGGAAGGGAACCATTGATTAAATGAATGGATAAATAAGTGAACAAATGGTATGTAAAGGAGGTATTGGATGTGTCATAAGTTGCTATTAGAGTTACAGGAAGAGAATAGCACATTTCTCATTCAATATTCCCCGTTAGGCAATCAGCAGACTCAGCCCTGAGCACTGGATGGAAAGAAAGCTCAAAGGTTTGGAAGTGGAGCCAAATGTAGTAGGTAGCAATAAAAGTTAGTATTAAATCAAACCTGGCAGATCATTAAAACAGAGCTTCCAATTCAAAGAGCCTAAGCAAAAAGTAGGAATCCAAGTTAAAAGCAAAGGAGTGGAAGAAACGAATGCTAGATAGAAGAAGAAAAGAAGCAGAAGCAAGAGAAATCCCAAAGGCAAAGGGAGCAATTACTAGCATTCTGTATGTGCTAGTAAATGTCCTTAGCATTCCACAGTGACTAAGGACAGAGGCTTCCTGAATTCATGTATTGGTTCTGTTGCTTCCCAGACTCCTTACTTTTATTGTGACACTTCCCTCATTTGTAAACCAGGGATGATAATAATAGCTACCTTGCAGGGTTGGTGTGAGAATCAAATAAAACATGTCTGTAAAGCATTTAGCATAGTTCCAACATGTAATCAGTAATAAATGTTAGCTATTGTTATTAGCAGGCCCTGATTCAATTTGGACAGATAAGGTAAGGTAAGAGATAAATACATATAAATAGTTCTTGGGTAGGGTGACAGTGTTTATCAGTTGCTTAGACCAAACCTCATTTATGTATGTTGTCTTGGTATCTTATGTGGTTAGTATGCTCTTCACTAACAAAGAAGCTTTAAAAAATAAATTGTGTTAGAATATCTTTAGCATATCAAAATTGAAAATAGTTTTCTGACACGTGAAATAAAAGATGCAAATTATAAAGAAAAAGATGTTAAATCAGACCAGGTCAAAATTTAAAATTTCTGAACAGAAGACAAATATCCCCCAAAATGAAAAGCTGCACTAGTAATCAAGAAAATGCAATGATGATTTTGCTTCTATAATAAGACAGAGGTGGTTATAGAGCAAAACTCCCACAGGGACCAAGTAAAAAAGCTGGACATGTTGTAAAGGGTTTAAATTAAACAGAATAGGGAGGGGGGAGGTATAAATTAGGAGTTTGGGATTAACACATACACACTACTATACATAAAATAGATAACCAACAAGAGCCTAATGTATACAACAGGGAACAGTACTCAATATTTTTTAATAAGCTATAAGGGGAAATAATCTGAAAAAGAATATATATATATATAATATATATATATAACTGAATCACTATGCTGTACACCTGAAACTAAAACAACATTGTAAGTCAACTATACTTCATTAAAAAAATAAAATTAAAAAAATTAAGCCGGAGGAATCAGGCTCCCTGACTTCAGACTATACTACAAAGCTACAGTCATCAAAACAGTATGGTACTAGCACAAAAACAGAAATATAGTTCAATGGAACAGGAAAGTCAGAGATAAACCCACACACCTCTGGTCACCTAATCTATGATAAAAGAGGCATGAATATGCAATGGAGAAAAGACAGTCTCTTCAATAAGTGGTGCTGGGAAAACTGGACAGCTACATGTAAAAGAATGAAATTAGAATACATGCTAACACCATACACAAAAATAAACTCAAAATGGTTTAAAGACCTAAGTGTAAGGCTGGATACTATAAAACTCTTAGAGGAAAACATAGGCAGAGCACTCTCTGACATAAATCTCAGCAAGATCTTTTCTGATCCACCTCCTAGAGTAATGAAAATAAACAAATGGGACCTAATTCAACTTAAAAGCTTTTGCACAACAAAGGAAACCATAAACAAGACGAAAAGACAACCCTCAGAATGGGAGAAAATATTAGCAAGTGAAGTAACTGACAAGTGATTTTTCTCCAAAATGTACAGACAGCACATGCAGCTCAATATCAAAAAAACAAACAACCCAATCAAAAAATCGGTGGAAGATCTAAATAGACATTTCTCCAAAGAAGACATACAGATGGTTAAAAAACACATGAAAAGATGCTCAACATCACTAATTAATAGAGAAATGCCAATCAAAACTACAACGAGGTATCACCTCACACTGGTCAGAATGGCCATTATCAAAAAATCTACAAACAATAAATGCTGGAGAGGGTGTGGAGAAAAGGAACCCTCCTACACTGTTGGTGGGAATGTAAACTGGACAGCCACTATGGAGAACAGTATGGAGATTCCTTAAAAAACTAAAAATAGAGCTACCATATGATCCAGCAATCCCACTCCTGGGTATATATCCAGAGAAAACCATAATTCAAAAAGATACATGCACCCCAATGTTCACTGCAGCACTATTTACAATAGCCAGTACATGGAAGCAACCTAAATGTTCATCAACAGAGGAATGGATAAAGAAGATGTGGTACATACATATAATGGAATATTACTCAGCCGTAGAAAAAGAATGAAATCATGCCATTTGTAGCAACATGAATGGACCTAGAGATTATCATACTAAGTGAAGTAAGTCAGACAGAGAAAGACAAATATCATATGATATCGCTTATATGTGGAATCTAAAATTATGGTACAAATGAACCTATTTACAAAAGAGAAATAGAGTCACAGATGTAGAAAACAAGCTTATGGTTATGGGGGGGTGTAAATTGGGAGATTGGGATTGACATATACACGCTACTATATATAAAATAGATAACTAATAAGAACTTACTATATAGCACAGGGAACTCTACTCAGTACTCTGTAATAACCTATATGGGAGAAGAATCTAAAAAAGTGTGGATATATGTATATGTATAACTGATTCCCTTTGCAGTACACCTGTAACGAACACAACATTGTAAATCAACTCTACTCCAATAAAAATTAATTTAAAAAATAGAAGTTAAAAATAACCCACCTTAAAATAATTTTGACTTATTCATGTAAAAAAATAAATTAATTTTTTAAAAAGCATATTGATCCCTAGCATCTGAAACTGTCTTTTCCTGGGAGGGGGAGGAGGAGAGAGAAAGGGAGAAAAAGGCAGAAGATAATTAGATCTCTCTCAACCTTTTTTCTTTTATTTTTCCTATTTTTTTGTTTTAAATATGAAAAGGCATTTAAAAGACAGGAAATTTTAAGTAGTACCAGAGGCTCGTGTTAACATGTAGGTGCTACTGGTGTGAAAGAAAGAACGAGAACATGGCAGAAAGCCAGACAAGCCAGGTTATTCACAGAGGTGCAGGCAGAAAGGCGGGCAGGGCTGGGAAATGAAACACTTGGAGACCGAGGATTCGGGTTTTGAACGTCCCTATGTTTTATGTTTTGCTTCTATTTGATTTTCGATTATGGTGTCATAAATGCTCCTAAATCCTGCTACAAATTAGACTATTTGCTGTTCACTGAGTCACAAACAGCAGTTCTCTCTCTTTTGACTAGGATGAAAAATGATCAAACTAAAGAAATAAAATGGATTAAAATAAATGGATGATCCTGATTTCTTGCAAAGTCCCCCCAAAATTAAAGCCAACACTTCTCCGTATTATCACCCTCACAAAATGACAGTCAGCCACAGCCTGAATTTAATAGAAATATATGAACATAAATAACAAGAACCCAAGGCAGTAGGAAAAGCCTAATACTCAAGGACAATCTTAAATTGATATTTTCAATCATCATGACCTATATTACAATAATCATTAATAAACCTGCTTATTCCAACTAAATTTAATATGTGGATTTCAAGTAAGTGAGGTGAATACTCTACTCTGTTATACAGCTTACAAGTTAACACAAACAACTAATTTTTCCCAGTAAAATCTGTATAAAAAGACTCACAAGGGCATGCTTCCTGGGGCAAAATTCCACTTGCACGCTGCATGTCTGTCCCCTCCCTAGTTGTGTTATATTGGTTGGATCGCTTAAAAAATTAACAACAGAATTGTCATACAGACAAAATAGCTAGTCTACATTGCCTTTTCCATCTTGGTCCTGTTGGTATCTTAAATACACAGCCAGAGATTCTTGGCAAAATCAAGGGCCCCCGGCTATAACAGAGGTCAGTAGTATAGACTATGAAATTCTGGATTCAATCACCCGTGGGCCATTAAAAGCTGACTTTATAAAATATAAATAAATAAAGCCATGAATCTGTTGGCTGAGTCTTGCCAGCGCTTCTAGTACTGAACCTCCCACTCTAATCAAGGCTGTAAACCGCTTGTGATTAAATTGTTTTTTCTGTGGGAAACAAACAAAGATACATTGAAGCCGGGCAGGTAACAGCATCATTCTCCAGACTTCATGGAGCCAAATTTCGCGTTGCCAATCAATATGGAGACATACGGTTGTTTTTAAATGCCTTACCACAGGAATTGGCTTGCAGCCACCAGAGCGGAGTGATGGAAACAGAGCTGACGCGGGAGGGAGGGAGTGAATGCTTTTTACCTCCCCAGAGTCTGTGTATTTGTATACCTTGCTAACAATCAGCATTTTAAAAGAAAGCTATAAATTTAAGATTCCCCCAAGTCAGAACTCTTGGAATATTGTTTGAGTCTAGAGAGGACAATTCTGATATGAAGCTCTTGCTTGAAATCTTGAATCACCCCCACGTGTCCATCCTAAGCATAAAGGGTTAGAGACCCAAAGAGCGATTTATTAAATTTTAAATATTTGGCTTGCTGATTTTATTTTATTTTTTATATTCTACCCTTCTGGAGCTCTGTATGCCCTTTCAACTTGGCGGTGTGTACAGTGCTTCCTCCAGAGAGGAATCCGGTTTTCAGATATCAAAATCCAAGGAAACAAAAGATAATTAAAACCAAGGCAAATATGAAAGGGAATTCAAGTACGTAGATTCTGCGCGCTGCCTTTAGAATTCACTTTCTTGCCACAAATACGTATTTTCCGTCCTCACAAGAATGCAGTATTCTTGCTATTTTATAATGATTTTCCAGCAAATAAATCAAAACAGGTTATTTGGATTTTTTATTTATTTTTTATTTTTTTGGTGACAGAAGGAAATATTTATCAAAAAGGCCACTATGAGTAGCAATAGAAAGTAGAGAATTTATGTATGATTATTGCACTTGGAGATAATTTTATAAAGCAGAAAGCCAGGTTTTGGAAAATTCTATCCCCCATAAATAATCCGCCATAAATAATAGAGTATTTCCTGTCTTTTTCTGCTATATAAAATGCAAATCCCTCAGAGATACCATCAAAATATGCATTGATACTTCTCTTGTTGCATTTTTTAGCATTTTATTAGGACTCTGGCCTCTGAAAGTTTGAGCAGGTGTATCTGGGAGTCAAGTAATGTGATGCTTCATCTACTCGACTTACTTTTCCTCATTCCAGACATATAAACGTTTATTAATTTTTTCTCTCTAGAGAACATTATATCCTCCATATATGTGCAATAAATGTCTGAGTTATCCATGGGAGGTGCATTAGTTGTTCAGATGAGGAGAGAGCAGAGTGCGGTTATATATCCAGGAGAGTCTGAAAGAGTTTCAGTGTCTCAAAAGCATGTCCAGGTGTTATAAATCTTTGCTAACCCTTGGAGCTAGGATCTTGCTCAGAAAACTTGCATTGGAAATACATGTTGCTTAACTGAGTTGGTGCTTCTCAGTTCACTCTCTGATGTACAGACAGAAACACTATCAAGACCTGCCTTCAACCCACAAGTGAGAACGGCTGTGTGGTCCAGTCCCTGCTTCTCAAATTGGGTTTATACATCCCTCTGCAGTCATCGAGGGGATGCAGGAGAGGCTGGGAAGGAAGCCACAGAATGAATCTGAAGGCTTTTCTGGAGTGGCAGTTTTACTTGAGGAAGGGGGAGAGGGAGGGTCAAAGAATTTAAAGTAAAAATTCCCACTCCTGGGCATATATCCAGAGAAAACCATAATTTGAAAAGATACATGCACCCTAGTGTTCATTGCAGCACTATTTACAATAGTCAAGACATGGAAGCAACCTAAATGTCCATCAACAGATGAATGGATAAAGAAGATGGGGTACATATACACAATGGAATACTACTCAGCCATAAAAAAGCATGAAATAATGCCACTTGCAGCAACATGGATGGTCCTAGAGATTATCATACTAAGGGAAGTAAGTCAGAGAAAGACTTACTTACTTACAGAGAGAGAAAGACAAATATCATATGATATAACTTATATGTGGAATCTAAAAAAATGGTACAAATGAACTCATTTACAAAACAGAAACAGACTCACAGACATAGAAAACAGACTTATGGTCACCAAAGGGGAAATGTGGGGAGGAGGGGTAAATTAGGAGTTTGAGGTTGACATATACACACTACTATATATAAAATAGATAACCAACAAGGACCCACTGTATAGCACAGGGAACCTGGCTCAGTACTCTGTAATAACCTAAATGGGAAAAGAATTTGAAAAAGAATGGATACTTGTATGGGTATAACTGAACTGCTTTGCTATATCACCCCTGAAACTAACACAACATTGTAAATCTACTATACTTCAATATAAGATAAAAATTTTTAAATAAAATGAATGAAATAAAAACAAAGTAAATTTATTGGTAAGTTATTTTAAAAGATAATATTGAAGCAAACAGATAATGAAGCAATACACTAAATTTGTACAAATTTTAGGGTAATTTTAAGATACACAAGTTTTAGAGACTTCATAGAAATGTCATGCTTCAGCGGGACATGTCCAGCTACACAGAGCGCCCACAGCATCCAGGGCTGACAGTTTCTTCTGCTGTTAGGACTAGTTGGTGGGAAAGTGTGAGAAGTAAGGCAGAACAAAAGTCACACCGACCTGCTTTTCCCCCTGCAAGCGGTGTGAACTGGTCAAGTCCTGCTCAAAATATACATAAAATGACCAAAATGCTGTCACCAGCCAATATCACGGAGATTTGTAAAAAGAATCAAATATGATAATGTAGGTAAAAGCCCTTTGTAACTGAAAGATTTTTTTCATATATTTATTCTTTTATTTAGCAAACATTTATTGAGCAATTACTATGTGACAAAACTCCACTAGGTATGGTTCTTTTTTATTTTATTCTATTTTATTTTTGGCCACACCTCATGGCTTGAGGGAGCTTAGTTCCCCAACCAGGGACTGAACCCATGGCCCCTGCAGTGATAGCGTGGAGTCCTAACCAATGAACTGCCAGGGAAGTCCCTAGGTATGGTTCTTATCTTCAAGGAGCCTCCAGGCTAAAAAAAGAGAAAGAAATGACTCAGTCACTTCAATTCAGTGCATGAAGGCCAGTGATATAGTTTTCTCTGAATTTAGAGCTGACATTTAAGGGAAGGAATTCCTGATGGTAAAGAAATAGGCTGGAGAAGACAACTCGGGGAAGAGATTTCTGGGCAGGAGGGACACTCAGAAGCCCAAAGTGGGAGCACATTTTATTTATTAGAGGGGTGCCGGGTTTGAGGAATAGCATTTTGAGGAATCACTCAGATATGTGTTTTTCTCCAGCAATGTTTCACATGAAATAGAAACAGTAGAATCAATTTTTTTTGAGGTTCGAAGTTTTACCAGGTGATCACAAAGAGGAATTTGAATGTATAAGCCAAGAAATGATTTAATGGAAGAATCAGGGAGTCAAAAGGAGACGTGGGGGAATCCTTGGGAAAAAAACACAGCCTAAAGTCAATGGATGGGTCTGCACGAGGGTGGAGAATTCCCCGGGTGAGATGCTGAAGCATCCAGAACACATGAGGATTTGTCACATAAAAACAGAGCTCAGGGCTTCCCTGGTGGCGCAGTGGTTGAGAATCTGCCTGCCAATGCAGGGGACACGGGTTCGAGCCCTGGTCTGGGAAGATCCCACATGCCGCGGAGCGACTGGGCCCGTGAGCCACAATTGCTGAGCCTGCGCGTCTGCAGTCTGTGCTCCGCAACAGGAAAGCCTGCGATAGTGAGAGGCCTGCGCACCGCGATGAAGAGTGGTCCCCACTTGCCACAACTAGAGAAAGCCCTCGCACAGAAATGAAGACCCAACACAGCCATAAATAAATTTAAAAAAATTAAAAAAAAAAAAAAAAAAAAACAGAGCTCAAAGTCAAGAGGGAAACACAGGTTACAAAGCAATACGGTAATCCCCTACCTATGAGCCTTCAAGTCACGAACTTTCAAAGATGCGAACATGCGTTCACATGTCCAGTCACGTAAGTTAGCTCACGGGTCTGGCATACGTTGTCACGTGCATGCATCCTCTACAAGTGGTTGTGCTTTTGTGTACTTTACTGTACAGTACTGTATAGAGTGCAGTAGTACAGTATCTTTATTTCAAGCCCAGGATGTCCAGAAGCAAGCATAAAAGCAGCAATGATGTAGCTGGTACTACTGTACTTTTCAAGGTACTGTACTGTAAGATTAAAAATGTTTATTTTTTGTGTTTGTTTTTTATGTATTATTTTTGTGAAAAGTATTATAAGCCTATTACAATACAGTACTACATAGCCGATTGTGCTAGTTGGGTACCTAGGCTAATTTTGTTGAACTTAACGAACAAATTGGACTTACAAATGCACTCTTGGAATGGAACTTGTTCATGTGTAGGGGACTTAACTGTGTGTAGGGTATCAACCCATTTTTGTAAAACTAAATGCTCGGAAGGATGCATGACCTAATGTGAATAGCTACTTCAGGGTGACAGAATTAGGAGCCAGTGTGATTTTCCCTGTCTTCTTTATTTTCCAAATTTTCTTCATTGAACATATATTGCTTTTGTAATTGAGAGAAAATAAAAAGCAGATGTAGTAGCACAGAAATATGGGAGTAAAACCAAACAGGTAATCAAAAAGAATCATTCCCAGACTGGAGGAAATGGAGAGTGTCACTGGGCACCCAGTCTGACTCCGAGGTGGACAGACGGGCCACACTGACTGTCTCCTCCCTGCAGCCAGCCTCGCCTCACTCACCCGGAAACACACATGAAATCTCACACACACAGTGAGAAACTCACAAGCCGGCGCTCACGCGCGCACACACACACACACAGACTCACTCCTGCACTTCCTTTTTCTTAAGATGACAGGAAGCCGGAAATACCATTCACACAGGCGACCATGCCCAGAGCATCTCTGCACTTCTCTGCGCAGCTCTGGATGGTTTCAACTGTGCCCTTTGGTGTCACATGGTAGGCTTTGGGACAGGTTCATGTAGGGGGAAGGTTGATGTAAGTCAGGAAAATTGAAGTAAAGGAAATTAAGTAAAGCTGTTTCCCTCTCCTGTCTCCATCTTTCCACTCCTGTCTTCCCTGTTTCCCTGAGTAATTTGTCAGTGCCAAGATCCAGGCAACTGGAGATTTCTTTCCAAAAGATCATCCTGGTGAAATCCATGGACTTTTCCCTTATACTCTGGCAATCCCTGCTGCCCGTGATTCTAGGGCCATGTCCACTGCAGTACAGCACATGAGATTGGCTACTTAAACATTTTTATCTTCAATTCAACTCAAACAAGTAGTAATAGATACAAACCATGTGTACATCAACTCAATCTTCTTTATGAACTCTTTTTTGGTATCTCCTTTGCCTCTTCGAATCCTCCTCTTGGAATTCCATTCCTTTTGGGCTGGTTTATTTCTCCTCATCCAAGGGCTACGTTTTTGCTTTAGTCCCACGTTGGTCCTTGGAAAGGCAGAATTGTTTGGTTGAAGGAGTAGGTCCCATTTTCCATTTCATGTAAGCAGGATGTATCTTACCCTCAGCCAGATGGGATCTTGTAGGTTTGTGGCACAGAAGTTTCCTGACACAATGTTGGTTTTCCTTCCCAAACCCTTCAGCTGCCATTCTGTGGTGACCTGCATTATTCATTCTGGAAAACGCAGGACACATGAATTCAAGAAGCAATTGTGACCTTAAAGGAAGCCAAGGTAGTGTGTGCAGGGAGTCCTGGTAGCTGAGGCGGTGTCTGTATGAACAAGAATGATCTGCACTGACTCAGACTGTGTCCAAATTCTTCTAGAGTCACTTTTAGCCGTACAACCTTTAGAAAATCAAGTATTTGAACACTAATTTCCTCAACTAAAAATGGGGTTCTAATCATCTAACACGGTCATTCTGAAGTTTTAAGGAGCTTATGAGGGGCTACACAGCTCCCAGCACAGAGACTGGCAACAATGTACATTTACTTGCCTTCCATCGGGGACTGATTGTCTTTTCATCCATCAGACGTCAGCCGTAATATTAGCACATCTTTAACTTAAGTTAAAAAGAACACGCCCCAGGGACCAAACGTTTTTGAGAGAGAAATATTGTCCTGCCTAAGAATTCAGATGAGAATGACCGCCATTCCAGCAGAACCACAACTTCTTGGGAACGATCTAAGGCCTACTCAAGGGCAGATTCAAACATCCAATTGGTTCTAGAATCAACCTGATTTTCTTGGGTAAAAAAGAACCTCCTCCAGGTCCTTTACAAGCCAAGCTCAGCAGAGACTCCTAGAATCATTCCCAGTCTGGGACAGAATCCCCCAAAAAGAAGAAGGAAGAGGAGAAGGGGGGGGAAGAGGAGGAGGAGTGGGAGAAGGAGAAATGAAGAAGAGAAGAAAGAAAACAGAATTAGCTGAATTCCTTAGAGGAGAGAGGAAAAAAAAATCATTCTGTTACTGTTCACCTCTGGACCCCTGTAATCCTGTCTTACACATCCAATGAAACCACCAACCTGTAGAGACACAAATCTCTCCGACAAAATAAATCATTTCTACGACTTCATTTAGACTTCAGTAGTCTTCCAAAGTGATCAACTTTTCTAAATGACCTAAAAAATCAGAATCTGCCTTTGATCATATTTTTTTTAGTGTAACCTCCCTCTCTTCTCTATCAGTGCCCATTTCTCTCTCCAACTCTTCTTTTCCCTAAATTAAGAAAGGAAAGCCTCTGCCAGAGAAGATGCTCTCAGAAATAGCCCTCCAGATAGACTCTTCTGAATAAGAAATCAAGGAGGGATATCAAAATTAACTAAGAGTATAATCTTCTTGTCTTTGGATCTGCTACATTTTCTAACTTGCTGGTTTAGAGGATGCCCCAGTTTCTTTTAGGATTTGGCTTTTGAATTGGAGCACGCTGAATTTTCCAGATTGAGTGATGAGAGGAATCATGTGTTTATCTCCTTGTTCCTACTGAGATCACAAGAAACACCAGGAAGAGGAAAAAGAAATTGAGGTCCATTCTGGCAACAGACCCAGCAAGCGGTTGCGAAGGAACTAGGGTTGTGAAAGCGAAACCTTCAATGCATGTGCCACAGTCAAGAAGTCTGCTTTCCTTTCATTAAATATTTAACTTTCCTTAATAAACCTAAATTCTAGAAGGGCTAAGGTAAATTTTTCTGAGTGTTTCTTTGCCAGATCTAATGCTGGCAATCTCAGGCTGAATAGTCTGGAAGGTCTTTGGAGTCAGATGGGCTTTTCAACGTTGGAAGCTAAGGGCCAACAGGGAGAGTCAGTCCTGAGACCAACCTGTTCTCATGAATCCTTCAGATTGCAGATTACCGGTAGACAGGGTTACCTGCGTTCCCAACATTCTGCATTACATGGGGTTTACTAGTCCATAACAGCAACCCTGGCATTGGCCTCCTGGCAATGGGAGACAGAGCATCATGGACAGGTAATTTTACCTAAAGCTTTCATATCTTATAATAATGATAATCACCTTGTTATATTCTTAACACCTGCTATATTCTTAGTGCTTATCACATAGTAATAGATACTTGCTGAATGAATGAATGAATGTAGTGCTTATATGATGATAGACACTTAGCTTAACTACTTTTTGTGCATAACTGCACTTTTTTTTTTTTTTTTTTTTTTTTAGCAAAGTGCGTGTAGGCCTGTTTCACTTTTTTTTTTTTTTTTTTAATAGCTACTTTATTTATTTATTTATTTGGCTGTGTTGGGTCTTCGGTTCGTGCAAGGACTTTCTCTAGTTGCGGCAAGCGGGGGCCACTCTTCATCGCGGTGCGGGGACCGCTCTTCATCGCGGTGCGCGAGCCTTTCACTATCGCGGCCCCTCCCGTTGCGGGGCACAGGCTCCAGACGCGCAGGCTCAGCAGTTGTGGCTCACGGGCCCAGTTGCTCCGTGGCATGTGGGATCTTCCCAGACCAGGGCTCGAACCCGTGTCCCCTGCATTAGCAGGCAGATTCTCAACCACTGCGCCACCAGGGAAGCCCCCATAACTGCACTTTAATTACAAGCTCACACTCACCCTACAGGGCATTAGGTATGACTGTTCCAATTTTACAGATAAGAAGATAAGCCTCAGAAAGGTTAGGCAACTTGTCCAACCTAGAAAAAGAGCTGTTTGATTCTAAAACTCCTGTAACAATGCACCATCAACTCATCTCATCCTCAGTCTTAAAAGCAAGGATTATTGGGTTTCCCTGGTGGCGCAGTGGTTGGGAATCTGCCTGCCAATGCAGGGAACACGGGTTCGAGCCCTGGTCTGGGAGGATCCCACATGCCGCGGAGCAGCTGGGCCCGTGCGCCACAACTACTGAGCCTGCGCGTCTGGAGCCTGTGCTCCGCAACAAGAGAGGCCACGATAGTGAGAGGCCCGCACACCGCGATGAAGAGTGGCCCCCGCTCGCCGCAGCTAGGGAGAACCCCCGCACAGAAACGAAGACCCAAAACAGCCAAAAATAAATAAATAAATTTATTTAAAAAAAAAAATCAAGGATTATTAAGGAACTATTTGTAATGGTCCTAACGGCAACAAACTAATTATCTCACATTATTCTAAAATACACTTTCCAGAAAATTTAACGTCCCTACCTATGTTTATTCATGCATTCAGGCAACATACAAGGACACTGCCAGGTTCTGGGAAAATGGACAAAGAAGGCTTGCGTTCCTGTCCTCGGAGATCTAGAGAGACTCACACAAAAGTGGAAAATCACAATACAGAGGGTTGAGCATCATGTTAGAGAGAGGTACAGGGTATTAGGGCACATGGAAGAAGGAGATCTGTGCCCCCCTTCCTCCAAAAATGTCAAATGCATGAGAAGAAATAAGAAGTATGAGCTTGAAAGCACGTAGCTGGTGGCAGGGATGCACCTGAGACAACCATGTAACAGTGCCCGTGTTCACTTGTTAGACTCATGGCCTCGGTCTCATTTGTCATTTCCAATTTTGGTAAATTGTCACTCATCCCTTTCCCAGTTTAAAAACTCTGTGGGTTTTCATTTTAAGGGCTAAAAAACTCTTGTGTTAAAATGCTTTGCTTTCAGGTATTTTATTGGCTAATCCTTTCATCATTTTTGCTGTTTTTCTCTATATCCATCACATTCGTTTTACATTATGGAGTCAAAAATTAAAATCAGTCCCCCCTAAAAAGCATTGGAGCAATGATACATATCACATAAAAGAGAAACTCTCCTATGATTCTACTCCTGTTTATATATCCCAGGGTGTGTGGATAGATTTCTACGTGTGCAAGCAATTCTTGAATCACATATCATATTCTTGATATCCTGTCAAGTCCCTTAAATTACAGCAACTGCAATTTTTCTATTTCCCCTTTTTCTTTTAATCACCCTCCTCCAATCCAACCAGAGCTTTCGGATCTTCCGTCCTTAGAAGTGTCCACATGTTATAGGTTTTAGGCTCACTTCTAAGCAAATTAAAAGTAGTTTAGGAGAAGAAACTAGCAAAAGGAAACACACAAATAAGTTGCAGATTCTAATTAAACAACTCACAAATTCCAATGTAATTTTTTCTTATTTACAGTAAACAACCAGAAACATTTGTCTGTTTATACTACAATGCGGTGCTGTACCTGCTGGACCCTGCTTTGTGGGTTTAGTGTCATTGCAGACACAAAACAACAAAGCTCTATGGGAGTTCACATTTTTCAAAGATTGTGAAACTATTTTGAGAGCTAATTGAGTTATTATTATTCCATTATCAGCAATATACTTTAGATGCTTTCCATAGCTACAACAGTTGGCTGGAAATACAGAAATGCATTCCAATTCAACCCCTTTCTAACAGTTCATCTCTGATTTGTAACTATAGCTCACTGAAACTCTTTTGTGAAAGAAAGGAAGAAAGGAAGGAAGGGAGGGAGGGAGCAAGGAAGGAAAGGAGGAAGCAGGAAAGACAGAGAAAGAAAGAAAGAAAAGAAGAAAGAAAGAAAACTGTGATAAAAGCACTTCGTAATAGTTAATGCTTTTGTATGTCACTCTGGTGATACACATACAAGTACAAATGTATTTGTTATAGCTGACTGATAGATAATAGCTAAATTTTCTACATTGCAAATATTTTTCTAAGTGCTTTTCGTATATCAAATCATTTCATCTTCACAACTCAATTACTTTATAGTTGAGGAATTGCAGGTACAGAGAAGTTAACTAACTTCCCCAAGGAGACACAGCAAATAAATGTCAGAACTGGGTTCAAGGGTAGCACTGTCCAATACAAATATAACATAAGCCACATATGTAATTTTAAACTTTCTAGTAGTCACATCAAAAACAGTAAAGATGCATAGCACAGGGAGATCAGCACGGTGCTTTGTGACCGCCTGAGGGAGTGGGATGGGGAGGGTGGGAGGGAGGGAGATGCGGGAGGGAGGAGATATGGGAACGTGTGTATATCTGTAGCTGATTCACTTTGTTATAAAGCAGAAACTAACACACCATTGTGAAGCAATTATACTTCAATAAAGATGTTTAAAAAAACAAAAACAAAAACAAACAAACAAACAAACAAAAAACAGTAAAGAGATGGATTAAATTAATTCTCATACATTTTATTTCACCCAGGACATCCAAAATATTATTTCAGCATGCAATTAATTTTACAAAGAGATGTTTTTACATTCTCTTATGCACACTACATTCTCAAAGTCCAGTAGGTGTTTGCGTTTATAGCACATCTCCTTGTGGGCTAGCCAGCCCCATATGTGATCTCAATGGGTGGGTATGGCAGATGGCTACCATTTTGCACAAAGCAGCTCTACAGTCTGGGCTTTTTTTTTTTTTTTTTTTTTTTGGTGTTTGACATTGATCAATGTCAAATGATGAACCTTTGAAAATGATGAACCTTTCCACTGGGTTAGTGGATTTAACTTACATGTACATAACATCAGTTCTAGATAATAATCCAAGTACTTTATGTCTGTCTTGACTTCAGAGGGTGCCTGATGCACACAGCTGAGGGTTAAGGACCGCCTACCTTTTACGAGAATAGGAACCTATTTCATGCAGATGAGCCCAGGCTTCCCCTCGCTGCTCCCATCCACCCCACAAGCTTCGGTTCCACTGCTCGTCACCAGCCCCCTCCCCCTCCTTCCCCCACAGCTACCCATTTCCTTCTTTTTTTTTTTTTTAACGTCTTTATTGGAGTATAATTGCTTTACAATGGTGTGTTAGTTTCTGCTATATAACAAAGTGAACCAGCTATACATACACATATATCCCCATATCTCCTCCCTCTTGCGTCTCCCTCCCACCCTCCCTATCCCACCCCTCTAGGTGGTCACAAAGCACCGAGCTGATCTCCCTGTGCTATGCGGCTGCTTCCCACTAGCTATCTGTTTTACGTTTGGTAGTGTATATATGTCCATGCCACTCTCTCACGTTGTCACAGCTTACCATTTCCTTCTGATGGGTGTGCAGCTCCTTCTGCCCCGGGATCTTCTTCCAACCGACCCTTCTTTCTTTGTGTGAGTTCCCAATGCAGAAGAACTTCTCGAGCTCCCTAATCTCCTTGAACTCTCCTTCCTGATGCTCTCTTTCATCCTCTATGGTCGGGTGCTTCGCTGGCCAAGGGGACATGGTGTCCTGGGAGCCAACGTTGCAGAACTGGGACTGTCCCAGGACCCAGAAGTTGTGCATGGGGACCGTACCTATTCCAGGGGAAAGGCTGCACCAGGCAGCCCTTTCTCTAGGTCTGCTCCTGGGCATTATTATGATGATGATGATTTTTAACCACCAAGCAATATGGAACCTTTATTTTAATGTGATTACTTAAACTCCTATGGATTCACATCAAATACCAGTTTGGTTTTGTCAGTAATAATTCTTCTAGTAATAATTCCATTTGTAATAGGGTTACTCCTGGGCACTTTCTCCCTGACACCTTACCTCCCTTTTGCTGAGGTTTCCTGAACATTCTTCAGGGTCACCAAAGTTTAGCTCAGTGGTTGTTCCTTATTTCCCTCTCCCATATACCCATAAAGCAGGAATTAGGTTAAAGGAGCATTTAGGCAGTCCTAGAAGATAAAAAGGGCAGCCTGGGGTGAGGGTGAAAGGCAAGAGGGAGGCCGCCCCCCTCTTTGCCCCCCTGTGGAGTTTCTGGTGAGGCGGTCATGTGAAGATGATGTTGTGTGGTCTCAGTTCTCTATAAAACAAGCTGGGAAACACCCTCTTCTCCCCAGTCTTGTGATGTCCTAAGTCACCCAGGGGCAATTTTTACCCCGACCAAGACCATGGGGTCCCCAAGGGCTACCTCATCAATTTCTTTGGTTCCAGCCCAGGGGTGACTCAACCCCATTTTACCTCAAGGAACCACCTCAGAGGCTCAGCATCTTCAGATTCCACCTCAAGCTTCCTTGCTGCTTTCTTTTTCTTCTTCTTTTTTTTTTTTTTGGCTGCGTTGTGTCTTTGGTGCTGCACACGGGCTTTCTCTAGTTGCAGTGAGTGGGGGGCTACTCTTCCTTGCAGTGCACAGGCTTCTCATTGCAGTGGCTTCTCTTGATGAGGAGCACGGGCTCTAGGCACGCAGGCTTCAGTAGTTGTGGTCCGCGGGCTCTAGAGCGCAGGCTCAGTAGTTGTGCTGCACGGGCTTAGATGCTCCATGTCAGGTGGGATCGTCCCGGACCAGGGCTCGAACCCATGTCCCCTGCATTGGCAGGCGGATTCTTAACCACTGTGCCACCAGGGAAGCCTGTTCCTTGCTTCTTTCTTCACTTTGCTGATGGTGGCAAAAGGCACAGGGAGAAGATAACTCCAGTGGTTGTCGATGATGGATGTCCACAAAATTTTGGATACCATGCCCACCTCCAACCACCTCATGCCACATACAAACAATCCAGTTTATCTGCAGAATACCCAGTCTTTTCCATGCAAACCCAGGCATACTTTATTCCTAAACCTCTTAAGAGTAAGGCAGCATATTAAGTAGAAAGAATATTAAAAGTCAGAGTCAATGTCAAATCCTGGTCCTCACTTGACCTTTCAGGAGCCAGATAACTAGGACCAATCTCCTGAATTCCCTGCATCTTAGTTTCTTCATCTATAAAATGGGCAAAATGATGCTTGTTGTGCCTACTTCACGGTGTCATTGTGAGATTCAAAGGAGGTAACACATACGAATGTGCTCAGCAAAGTGTCAAGAACTATGTATATATTATGACTAAGTCAAGTCCTCTATCTTATTAACATCACGTGAGCGTGGGTACTCCTTTGCTGCAGAGTCCACTGTGGTTGCCAGGAGCACCGTGAAATTTATGGAGTTCAAGTCAACTAATTTGCATTACAAAAGGTTCGACGGAGGATTGATTGATTTTCCAAAACCTGTAACCTCTAGGCTGGTCCAAAATAGGTCAAATAAAAAAATGCATTTTATACCATTTATTTTCCTTTGATCTAGAGCTACCTCTGGAAGATCAAGGGTGAAGTCTCAACGTAAGTCTACTGCCCTGACATTAAAATCTAACTCAGTGACTATCTCCTCCATTATCTTGTTTGATCTTCGCAAAACCAAGCACATCTAATGGCATATGTTATGATTAGAAATTAATAGTAAAACAGAGTAAAGCCAACATTCCAGGCAATCAGGAACAGTTCCCAATTGTCCAACCCACTCCACTCACCATTAACCATTTGATAGTTGTCCGAAAGCCAGAAAAACTGGAAAACCCAGATACTCTCTCCTTTCGTTCTTCCCTTCAGTTTACGTCAATGGTTTTTAAACTTTGGAATTCAAGGAATTACTATACACAGGTTTTTTTTCCCTAAGCAAATTCAAGTAAACCAAACTTCACAGGACTTCAAAGGTTTTCATTCGTATCTTGACATGGGCAAGCCATAGACTTTAGGACCTAAAATGGCTTTATAAACTGCAAGTCGACCCCAGGACTCCCAGTAAGACTATTTTTTACTTCTACCACTGCTATTTCCTTCATTTGAGCACTCCAACAGCTGACACTGATAACTACCATTTGCTGGGAACCATCTCTATGCCATTCATTACAATAGGCATCTTTTGTGATTATCTCTGATATGTACAATGACAGAAAAAGGTGGATGTAGCTATCACCATTTACAGAAGAAAAAAGAGACGTTCAGCTAAGGAAAGCAACACTTTGGAGGTTCCTTGGCTAGAAAACGGTGTTGTCAAAACCTAAGCCTGAGGTGGATCCAATGTGTATGGCTCTTTCCACTAGGATGTACCACAGTAATGATGACCTTAAAAGGACTGCCCAGTTCAGAAGTCTGCTAGACAGTCACTGTGATAACCCATGCCGTGTAAAAGTCAGGAAGGTTGCACATTATTTCTGCTTTATCCAAGAGCTACCAATAATAGCAACACTTGTGGAGTGCTTTCTCCATGACAGGCATTTCTCACACTTGATCCAATTTAATCTTCAAGATGTACTCATGACACAGATACTGATTTATCTAATGTTTCATGGATCAGTCTAAATAACTTGCCCAAGATTACCAACCTTATCAGTGACAGGGGTGTGGCCCTAGTGTCTTGAGCTTTGGGTGGCATTTCTGAGCCACTGTACACCCTAAGAAGCCAGGGTCCAGCTGCCAGGGGTTCAGCCTTTGGAGCAAGGGATTCTGAAGCAAAAAGCATGTAGCGTATCTTTGAAGAAGAACTCCACTGAAATCTGCCCTTTTAGTTGGGGTACATTTCAAACGTTGAGGACTAGAAAATATCTTTAATAAAAGTGTCTTGCTTTTCTTTCAGCCCTTCCCTGGATTCCCATTTAAATCCTTTTATCTTATCTCTGAATTGTCTATCTGATAGTGAGAATTCTTGCTTGAAAACAGAGTTTAGCAATGTATCTTAGCTAATCCAAACCCTAATTTTTCATAATTAGAAATCGATAGAGGTTCTCACAGCAAAATTAGGCCAAAAGATAGGACTTTTTACTGTTATAAGTCACAAAATGAAGCACTGTATCTAGATCATTATTCCACAGACAATTCCTTTTAGCCACAGAAGTTTGTCTTGAGAACAAAGATTCTACTTGAAATAATAAATTTGATTAAAAAATAAATACAGTAGGTCCTGGCAGAGTAGGGAAGTGAGTTCTCTTGGTGGGCAGATAGAAAAATCATAAGGATGTGAGCCGTGAGGGTGATGAGATAAAGGGACTAAATATAAGGTTTTGAACACTTTTTATTTAATTATTCAATTTTTAAACATGTAGCAGTAACTTGTGCTAGATACTATTCTAAGTGCTTTATAAATATTGATTAGTTTAATCTTCACAACAGCCCTGTAAGGTAGGTACTGGCTTTATCTCTCATTTTCCAGCTGAAGAAACTGAGGCATAATGAGAGGAAGATCTGAGCTGGGACCCAGACCAAGCTCTCTGCTCCCAAGTCCCTGCTCTTAACCAGCTTTACGTTGTTTTATTAGTGGTGATGCATACTCCTAACTAGACAGTGAGGGCGTGGAAACTAAGATGTAGTCACTTAATGCCTTGACCAACAATTTTGGAATATATTATAGTACAGGTTAAACCTAGTTGAATGTCTTCTCAAAGAATAGATTGTACAGTAAATTTTTAAAACATTGTTTTTCCTCCTGGTAATAGAAACCTTGATCTACCTAGTTTATTAAAAAGAATCTCTCTTCTCTCTTTCCTTTTCTCTCTCTTCCTTCTTTCTTCCCCTCACTCTTTTCTGCCTCATTATGCTTTAGGTCTGTGGTTGATTAATATGTACAGGACAGGGAGCAAAGAGGTAACGTGGTGGTGAATGTACTTTATGAACAGACCTCTTACACAGAAACATTCACACTTACTAGGGGATAGACCAGTTGCAGTCGTCATACTCTCCATGGAAGCCCCATATACCTTTGCTCCTGTAGCCATATTTGAGGACATACTGTTTAGCAGATACAGTAAGTCTCCTACATACGAACAAGTTCCGTTCCGAGAGTGCATTCATAAGTCCAATTTGTTCGTAAGTCCAACAAAGTTAGCCTAGGTACCCAACAAACACAATCAGCTGTATAGTACTGTGCTGTAATAGCTTTATAATACTTTTCACACAAATAATACATAAAAGACAAACAAACACAAAAAAATAAACATTTTTAATCTTACAGTACAGTACCTTGAAAAGTACAGTAGTATCAGCTACTTCACTGCTGCTTTTATGCTTGCTTCTGGACATCCTGGGCTTGAAATAAAGATACTGTACTACTGCACTCTATACAGTACTGTACAGTAAAGTACACAAAAGCACAACCACTTGTAGAGGATGCACGCAAGTGACAACATACGCCAGACCCATGAACTAACTTACGTGATTGGACATGCAAACGCACATTCGCATCTTTGAAAGTTCACAACTTGAAGGTGCGTATGTAGGGGACTTACTGCACTGTTATAGAAACTAAGTGTAAAGGAATGAATTAAACAGGTAAGATCTGTGCCTTCATGGAATGTATTATTCTAGAGGGAGGAGATGGGTAATAAGAGAAATAGAAAAACAAAATGTGAGATGGAGCTAATAGCTATGGCATAAAACAAACAGAGAAGCAGAGTAGTGAGTGTCTGGGAAAGGGAGGAAGCAGGGCCTGCAGATTCAGATGGGAGGTCGGAGAAGCCCTCCGTGAGTCAAGACAGGAAGTGGGAGGACCCAAGCCAGCAGATACTAGGGGAAGCACTGCAGACAGAGGAAAGGGCAAGGGCACGGGTTCTGAGGCAGCAGCGTGCCCGGAGCGGGAACCTTCAGATACCTTGGTTAAGGATCTGATTTTTTTTTTTTTTTCAAAGTATGTCCTTTTTTAAAATATTTAGTTATTTATTTATTTGGCTGCTTTGGGTCTTTGTTGCTGCGCACGGGCTTTCTCTAGTTGCGGCGAGCGGGGGCTACTCTTCATTGCGGTGCGCGGGCTTCTCATTGCGGTGGCTTCTCTTGTTGCGGAGCACGGGCTCTAGGCGCATGGGCCTCAGTAGTTGCAGCACATGTGGGCTCAGTAGTTGCGGCTCTCAGGCTCTGGAATGCAGGTTTAGTTGCTCCACGGCATGTGGGATCTTCCCGGATCAAGGATGGAACCCTGTCCCCCGTGTTGGCAGGCGGATTCTTAATCACTGCAACACCAGGGAAGTCCCAAGGATCTGATTTTTATCCTAAGGGCAACCGCTATAAGGCCTTGAGCAGAGGAATGACATTGTTCTGGCTGTTTTAATAGGATCACTCTCACTGCTGCACTGAAAACAGATTTAAGTGGAACAAGAACAGACATAGAAGAACGAGATTCATAGACTAAGGCCCATCATCCATCTGAGATGATGGTGACTTTGCCTAAGACGATGATGAGAAGCAGGTGAGAAGTCAGATTCTGAATTTATTTTGAAAGGAGAGTCAACAGATTTGCTGAAGAACTGGATATGGGCAAGGAAAGAAAGAATGACTCTGCCTTGATCAAATATGTGAAGGGAAAGACCATTTTTTTAAATGGGGGAAAATGTAGGCGGAGCAAGTTTGCTGGGTTTCAGGAACTCTGATTAGGACTTGTTAAATCCAAGATGACTTTTAAACACCCAAGTGAATACGGGGATGGTATTCAGGGCAGAGGTGCAAAGTGGAGATTTCATTTATGAGTCATCAGCATGTAGATGGCATTTAAACCCATGAGACAGGATGAGATCACACAGGGAGCGAATATAGATAAAAAGGGAAGTGGTCCAAAGACCAAATCCTGGGCAGCTCCAAAACTTACAAGAAAATGGGCAGGAACCAGAGAAATAGACAGAAAGGGAGCAACCAGAGTGGTGGAAGGAAGATCAAGATTGTTGGTGTCCTTCAAGGTATGTAGAAGGAGGCTTTCAAGTGATTCAACCAGGAGTCATGGCCAGAGATGCCCATGCCTACCCTTCAAAGCAATGTGGGGTACTGAGGACTGTATCCTCCATCTTTTTGAATAAACACTCAGATACTTCAGTACCAACAGTTGTTGGTAGAACAGGGAGTAGAGGCGGTGGTAGACAGTTACACAACATTCTCAGGACAACTTCCTTAGACTAGAATCGTCAAGATTTTTCACAGAATCCATCCCAAGAAGCAACATCAGCTTCACAGGGGATGGGGAAGCCATTAAATACTGCGAAAGACACGGAAAGACATGAGTGACAGCATTGTACGTTTCTCACAGGAAATAGGGTTATTTGTTGTACTGCATATGAACGAAAGTGTCAATGTAATAAATATATATATATATGTGGAGTGAAAATATATATGTGAGGGCAAGTGAAGCTTGAGAAATGCCCTCTAGCAGGTCAGCACAAGGTCCTGCAAGGTGGAGAAGGGATCAGTGAGGTCTGAGAGGATCCAGAAAGTTTCGTTCTTTCAAGTTGACATTGGAAATGGACCTTGAAGGCTTTGTTTTCCAGGCAATACAAGAAATCTATTCCAGGCAGAAGGAAGAGTCTGCATAAAGGCATGGAGGAAGGTTTCTGGGGGTGGGAGAGAGGATGAGTAGTAGGGTGAACGAGCTAGAGGAAGAAGAGGGTCAGAGGAGGGGAGACAGGAGTCAGGAGGGCCGCCTCCCTATCGAGTGACAGATAAAGAAAGAGAAGAGGATCATATTGGATTGGTATTTGTTTTATATATCACTGCTCAGCTATAATGAATACGTGATGTGAATAATGATTCTGGGTTCTGTAGAAGCCTCCAGACCAAGTCTTGGCGCTTTGCCTAAAAAATTGCAGCTTACAGTTTTGAAATACCTGGAAGCTCCAGGCCTTCAGGAAACCAGGAATTAAGCTACTTTTCACTATTATTCAGACTCAGGGACTAAACCAACGTGGGCAAAAGGAGGAAGGATCATATGATTAGCTGAAATATGCAGGGGATGGATGGATGGCGAGAGGAAGTCTGAGCAGAAATGAAACTTCAAACGAGAGAAACCAAAAAATATAGACTGAACACTCGCTAAATGTATAATTTAGCTATTCAAAACTTTCAATGCTACATTTTTTTCAAGCTAAGTACGAGCAAAACTAAGAGGTATTTCACTGGAATCCTTCAACATTCAACAGTGAAACATTTTCAAAGGGCACAGGTTTTGTTTTTAAGAGTTTGTCATTTTTTGTAACTTTTTTTTGCATTCTGCACTAGTAAAAAAAAAATATGAAAGTATTTAGAAAAGAGAATCAAAGAGCAAAGACCTAAAGCTACACTACACTAATTCTTACACTTCCTTTTTACAAAGTTACTATGAGTGCTATGTCTTATTTCTCTACCTCATCTGAGAAACCAAATCACTTCTACTCTTTGGAATTTGTATAAAAATATATAACTTAAATATTCAATTTATTATTGAAAATAATAATAAATAACAATAAAATAACATCATATATATAATCAATAATATACATAATAATAAGTAATAGTATCAGTAAATTGTGTTTCTTATATGGTTACACATAGAAATCAACATTAACACAGAAACGAAAAATGATTCATACCACTCAAATTAAAGAAAACTGTATTATTTGGTTTAATTTTTAGGCATAAAAGGAAAGATAAAATAGAATAGAATAAACAATAAGACCAGAACAAGTGGTCCCAAATAAATAGGATAGGAAGAACTCTAGCTGCCTAAAACAAGTATTTCTGAGGAGGAAATTTTCACTAATCAAGGAGATCTAAATTAAGCCAAATCCCACTTTGTTTTGATATTTTTGTTTTCAATTGTTAGAGCACCTAGCATTTTGTTTGATCCATATTTTGATCGTGTTTTATACAGAGGGAAATGCCAATTGATAGGCTTGTTTTCTGTTCATCTTCTTCATGAAGAAAAAAGAAATACGGAAGGAAATTGTTCCTGGGAAGAGAGAGGATTGGTGGGTGGGGTGGGAGGGAGATAGTTGACCTTGAGATCAGTTCAGTCCTTCCACTTAGGAGCCCCTGACCTTGGGGCTGCCTCTCAGGTTTTCTGAGCCACAGTTTCCTGACACTAGTCTTGCTTATTTTATAGGCGCCCTAGTCTCTTTACTGATTAAATCGATGTGATATGTGACAACAATACCCATTTCCAAGACTACCAGGAGAATCAAATGGGTGAATGTAAGGAAATATGCACTGGAATTGTGAAGTCTCAGACCCAGTTTTGTTGGTATTCTGCTGGTGAACAGAAAAAGAAATGCTTGTCCATTAAAGCCTCAACAACACAAAATATTTAAAGAACAACTCAAATCTGGGTCATTAACAGATAAAATTTTTAAAGTATGATTATCCTCAAAATGTTAAATTTTATAAAAGAAAAGTCACATCTGGAATTCGTTTTGATTTTAAAAGGGACTAACACAGTTACAGTAAGTAACCTATTCGTATGATAAAAAGGAATCCCCTCCATTTATGATAAAGTTCAGATTCCCCTCCCAGGCTTCCGGCGCTGCCCACCTCCACACTGCCCACTTCCCCTGGACTTTACCTTTCCATTTGTTCTGCAGTTTAGATTGTAAGCTCCTGTCCAGCATGGTTTTATTTCTACAGAAGATCCTGTTAATATACCATCAAATCTACACAAGTGTAGGCCTGTAGTTCCTTTTTTTTTACCCAGAGCCCAGGCTGAGATGAGATCTTTCTCTGCTTATGGGTAGATTTTTCTATCCCTCCTTCTAACTGGGACTGTGACCCTTTGAGAGTCAGGGGAAGACAAGATGGAATCATTCTAACTCCCTACTTTGAGCTACACTCAAAGCCCTTTTCTCCTGTGTAAGTGGACACCTCTCCCAATATTCCACTTTTCATCCTTTTGTCAAGAAGGATCGTGCAATGTCCTGTTGGTATTTCTGGTCCCGAGAAAGACTCCTCTATCAATTAAATGAAGAGAAGGAAAACTTCTGTCATAAAATTTAAAATTATGTGTGAGATCTTAAAGGAAATATGATTACAATTTTCTGCCATGGATATGTTCACTGTAAGTTACAGGTATTTTGAAAGTACCTGACAATATTATTGTGTTAGTAGCATCTAACAATGGGTGATTCCTCTGTTCTGACTGAACATCTAGGTTATTCAAAACTTGTCATTACTACAATATACAGTTGCCATATGATCCAGCAATCCCACGCCTGGGCATATACCCAGACAAAACTATAATTCAAAAGATACATCCACCCCTATGTTTATAGCAGCACTATTTACAATAGCCAAGACATGGAAGCTACCTAAATGTCTATAGACAGAGGAATGGATAAAGAAGATGTGGTACGTGTATACAACGGAATATTACTCAGCCATAATAAAGAATGAAGTAATGCCATTTGCAGCAATGTAGATGGAGTTAGAGATGATCATACTAAGTGAAGTAAGTCAGAAAGGAAAAGACAAATACCATATGATATCACCTATACGTGGGATCTAAAATATGACACAAATGAACTTCTCTATGAAGCAGAATCACAGACATAGAGGACAGAGTTGTGGTTGCCAAAGAATGGGGGGATGGGTTTGGAGTTTGGGATTAGCAGATGCAAACTATTATATAAGGGATGGATAAACGGCAAAGTCCTACTATATAGCACAGGGAACTACATTCAATATCCTGTGACAAACCATAATGGAAAAGAATATGGAAAAGAATATATACATATGTATAACCGAATCACTTCGCTGTACAGCAGAAACTAACACAACATTGTAAATCAACTATACTTCAATAAAAATTTTAAAAAGAAGTTATCATTATTGCTATCAGAGTTTACATACAGGATTCTGATAAGTGTTTGAGAACTTTGTAGACCAAAATTCAGTCAGGGCATTGCTGAGTTCTGAGTGCTTGAATTTCTACAATTAGTCCCAGTGTAAATCACTGATGGACCTCACTTTGTGTTAGTGGCAGGAAGTGGTGTTGAACACCTTTTGTATTTCACATAATACATATTTTCTGTACTAAGTTTCTGAAAGTAAAATGTTCTCCAAGTTGATTTAAAACACACACACATTAATATTATATTATTTAGGCAAACTGATTTGAATGAAAAAAAAAAAATGAAACACCCAGGAAAGGAGTCTTAGAATCAGGCCAGGAAGGTGTTTATTGTGGACCAGAGATGCCTTTGCTGGTGAGAATCTAGCTAAGTACCTTGTTCAAATGATGACAAAGTCATACCTGTCCCTTCAAGCTTTTAGTATTTTTCTGTGCTAGTATAAAAAAATCATCTTTCTTACCTAATTCCTCTCCTGTAATCTCCCTCCAGAATCACCCTTTCTCTGTAATTCAAGATCTGATTCTCCTGAATTGACCTCATTTGGTGCAATGCATTCAGGAGATAGTCAATAAACACTGTTGGTATAAGATTAAAGCAAGTTTCTTATAATGACCTCCACCTAACCATTCACTGAAATCACTGATGATCTCCATTCTCTCAGTTAGTAAAAAAGTACTAAAACTGATGCCTAAGACAGACCAAACTTGAAGCCAATGAACGAGTTTCTAGTTCGCCTTCAGTCTTCTGCTCTTACAATTGAAATCTGCGTTTACCAAGAGCTGTGTTTGTTCACATATCTGTTTATCCCAGTTGGATTGTAATTACGCAATAAAAATTAAATTTTATAAAATGATTAAATATGAATGCAAAAATAAAGTGCCCTTGTGAAAAAGAGCTTTTTTTTTTTTTTGGAAAGATTTGTACACATGATGTACACCTGGTGCTGTGATACAGGTATGGACGATGAGATATTTTTAAACTGTTAGGAGGAAACTAAAATCTTAAAAGCTTTAGCTCTCAGAATGTATTCTACTTATCTTTAAATTCATTCATCTATTGAAAGAAATTGCACCTGGTATTACAGATGAGGCAACAGAGGTGTAGTTTATGAAAGCAGTAGTACATGACACTCCACTCTGCTGATTATAAAGCCTTGGCCATATGTCAAAAGATTAACTTTTCATTTCAAATAAAACTCTTAGATAGATACGTGTGAATGATCCTCTACTGTGATGAACGTTCCAATTTGTCCAATCACTAGTGGATTGAATCAAATCAAATATGATGGATTTTATTGGACTGTCTTAGGACAACCCCCAATGGAAGCACAAAGCAATTAACATAAAATGCACGTTTAGGTGATTTTAATTTAAACTCAAAAGCTTCAGTAATATTTCCCTTAATGCTGATTTAGTCACTGTACTAAGATCGAACTCTAGCAAACAGCACTGCTACAGAACAACACAAAGCCCCAAAGAATCCTTTTCTTTCCTATCACCTGAGGCCTAGGGAGAGAACAGAATAGATGTCTATCATAAACCCAGGAAATCCCCTTTCCTCCCTAAAATGTTAATAAATTTGTCCTGAGGAGATAATTGAATCACTAGAAACAAATAAAGACCTAAAACTAGAACCACCAGGACAAAGAACAAAGAAAGATGTTGTAACTTGAAAGAAAAATTCAGTAAATAAGTCAGTATTCCTAGGAAGGATAGGGACGCTGATCTCCCTAAAGACCTCTTGCTCACTCTTTGTAAGTAGATGCAACACCCCTTTCATAGAAAAGAGCTAAAGTTGGCAGAAATAAGTTCTCAACTTCCTTGACTTAACTTGTTTTTCTGGATTCCACCCTTGGGCTCTCCTTGGAGCCCAGCTATCCTACTCACTCAGGCCATCTTGGAACCCACAGCTGTGCTTAGAACTGACTGTTGACACAACAATTTGAGCTATGCGGTGATTTCTCTAAGGATAAATAGATCCATCACTTCCCAGAGTCACAGAAGCCGCCTGACTTGGAGCCGCCGCCATGACCAGCCAGTCTCAGGGGATCCACCAGCTCCTCCAGGCAGAGAAAAGGGCCAAGGACAAGCTCGAGGAAGCTAAGAAGAGTAAGTCTCCATTCTGTCTGATTTGTGAGGGTTTTGTCACAAAAAGGGACGAGGGGGGCGCAGTAGGATGAGCACAGATCTCAGGGGCAGGCAGGCTCTGGTTAAATCCTGGTTCCACCACACTCCCTGGGAGACCTTGGCCAGTTCATAGAAACTACCCAGTTGTCTGTCTCCCATCACTGTAGTGGGGATGGATTTTGCCAACTCAGATCTTTTGGACAGGCCACCTGCTAAGTGAAATGATAATGGACATTGAAGTTTTGGAGACACAAGCTCAAGCTTTGCCTCTGCAAGTTCCTTCACATTGCCCAGCCTCAGTGTCTCAATATTGTGACATGGCTCAGAGACAGACCACTGGGAATTCCCTGGTTGTCCAGTGGTTAGGACCTGGTGCTTTCACTGCCAGGGCTGGGTTCAATCCCTGGTTGGGGAACTAAGATCCCACAAGCTGTGCAGTGTGGCCAAGAAAAAAAAAAAAGAGAGAGATAGACAACTTCCAGATTGAATCTTCTTACTAGGGAGTGAACTTGAGCAAGTGACTTAACCTCTGTAAGCATCGGTTTCTGTTTCTGTAAAATTGTGATCATAACAGTTAATGTCTCATTCTCCTCCCTCTCTGGATAGCTTTTAATTTCTAATCTTTAAAAATATTTCCATTTTATTCTCATTTTCTAATATTCTTGCTATTTAGCCCTGCATCTACTGACTTAACAGGTAAGATGTTCTCAATAAACCTCAACCCCCTTCCTGTTCTCCTTGATACTCACAACAACAACCATATGAATTAGGTATTACTATTATTTCCATTTCACGTATGTAGAAACTGAGAGTTCATAATTTGCCAAAATATTTTTTAAAAATAGAAAATATCATCCAAGCACCATGCTCAAAGCTTATCTTATTTACCCCTCACACAAATCTATTTTGCAAAAAGGGGAAAGTGATGCTTAGAGAAATTATGCCCCTTTCGCAAGGTCTCACAGAGGGTAAATGGTAGAGACTGGATTTGGATGGGGTCTGATTAACCAGCCGCAATCTTAACAACTGCATGGTACAAAACGTACATGATTTTTATAATGAATAAACTAAGATCGCAGATCTGCAACCCAAATTCAGGTTCCCTGGGCCAAGACCTCTGTTTTTCCCACTGTCCCATTTCATATCACATGATGACTTAATCTATAGCAAGGTATGTCGTTTACCTTCTCCCTGATCACATGCCCTGTCTCTGCAATTAGATTCAAAGCTCTGCGAGATAGGGATCATGTCTTAAAATCGTTGCTTATGTAAGTCGTTGGATGCATGGAGTGATAGGAATAGGGTGATACTGGCAGAAGCTAGTTTCAGTGTATTGCATGAAATGCAGGCACAGGACATTACAATGCGAGAGAGGAAGTCGGGCTGAGGCACTGCTCTGTCCCCTGGGGTTTTCTACCGCAGGCAAAATCATTTTCCTTTCTTAAGATAAATTGATTTCCTGAACACTCAGCAAGGTGGGCACCAACAACAAAAAAGAAAAAGACCCCATGTGGAGGAACTAGAAGAGAACAGGACGGCGAAAGATAATGAAAAAGAAAACTTTACCTACTTCTCCATTTCTTTTTCTGTAAGAAACCATGCCAAGGATGGCAAAATGGTATGAATGCAGAGTACTTGTACAGGAAACAAAGCAGCCCAGGACCTGCCAGCTGAAACAGTGTAGAAAACTCCCTTATTTTTTATTCAGATTTCTTTACCACATTTAAAATATCCAGAACAGAAGACCAACTTATTTTAAGATGTGATCATTATGTTATCTTTGTTTTCCATTATGGAAGAAATGAAACAATGATAAAGCACGTACAGAATTGATGTTATCAATAAACAGCAAGGTCCTACTATACAGCACAGAGAACTATATTCAGTATCCTATAATAAACCATAATAGAAAAGAATATTTTAAAAAAGAATGTGTGTATATATATATATATATATATATATATGTATAACTGAATCACTTTGCTTATACAGCAGAAACTAAAACAGCATTGTAAATCAACTATACTTCAATAAAAAAAATAAGTAAACAACAAATGAGAAACAACAAAAAGAAAAAAAAAGAATCAATATTATTATAGGATCCAAATGATTTTTACCAACTACCTCTCCTTTTTCAACATCATTAGAGAAGTACTGTGAATCATACAAGTTGTTTGAAAATGGGAACCAGTCAGAACAATCTAAGCTCAGATTTCATAATAAAGATAAAAGCCAAACTTCTTTTCCTTTCCTCAAGTACGTATGCTGTCCTTGGGCAATCTTTCCTCAGAAGTCAGTACTAGAAAATCCATACTGTATTATTTGTATACAAAATGTTCATTTTGTTTGCCTGTCACTTAAAGAACTTGTGTACTTTTTTTTTCCTTCGTCTTTGTTCTTAAATATTCAAGCAAATATCAATCAGTAATAGTAAATACCCAGACCTTAAAAACATTTTGGAAAATATGTTTCCAAATGTTATTTCAACCAATAACCTCTGCACTCAATTCTACAGAGAATGTCTCTCCTCTGCCTCAAAGAGCTTTGAGAAGGCAAAATAAAATAATACCTTTGCTACCTGGTATTTTGTAGCTTCTCTCATATTTCACTATGTTTTATTTCATTCATTTATTTAATTCAGTAAGTACTTATCGGGCACCCACCATTTCCAAGCCACTCTAATACATATGCTGATGAGTAGACCTAGACCTTTCCTTAAAGAATTCCCCAGTGACATAAATGTAAATGACATGAGAGGTACAGATAACCATCATTTTTATAAACCCATATGTTTCACTTTATTTTTTTCCATAAAGAGATTTATTTGAAAATCTGACATACGAAGGCAGAATAGAGATTCAGAATGAGAACCAACAGATCACAATAGTGAACACCATTGTAGAAGGTCTAGAATCACCATCTCTTTCTTAAATCCATTTATTTGAAAGTCCCTCAGAAACTCACACGTAGAGTCTCTGCTAGAAAGAGACTTGGGAATATTCATTTTAAAAGGGAGAAAGAGAGGGAGGGAGAGAGAGAGAAAAAAACAGCAATTTACATGTTAATCCTTTTAGAAAAATATAAGATTAATAAGGTGGAAATGTTTAATATTATGTTGCAAAAATATTGATTTATTCCATTGAGGAGGCTGCCTCAGATCCCGGTGAAGCTGTTACATAATCCAGTAGAAGGTATAAATAAATGTTAAAAAAAATAAAGGTTTTGCCTTAAGGGGTACAGATTAGGGGTTGGAGCCCCGTGTATAAGGATCACAGGTCCCCACTTACCAGCTGCTGAGAGAGATGAGTTTTTTTTGTTTTGTTTTGCGGGAGGGGGAGTGCGGGGATGGGAGTGAGTGAACAGACTTAAAAAGTGAGGTAACAAAATAGAAAAAACATTGGCTTTTTCTTATGTTTCTTTGTACAAGTTATTGAGCATCTCTGAGTTTCAGTTTTTTCTTTTCTAAAATATATAAATATCTTTTATATTTCTTAAAATATAAAAATATATAAGAATAAAATATTATATATAATATTTATATTATATATTATGTTTATAATATTAAATATAAATATTATATTTTATATAAATATTTAATACATATATGGCCAAATTTTTTTAAGGATCAGAAAATGATGCCTAAGGCAGTAGAGTACAAACTAAATAGTTATTGTTGTTTTTAACTTATACTATATATATTGTATATTACTATAAGTAATAACAATAGAAGAATGAAATAGAAGAATAGAATACACAGTCTAATTTCATTCTTTTTTACAACTGCTGCAACTTCTGGGTCAATTTTTCTTATAATGGGGGAGACTGGGTCTGCTTCTAGATATTTGCCTCTATTCACTGATTATGGATTCCACTGTATTTATTAGTTAAGACCCTCACCTAAATTTTTATTTGAGACACTGTTTGGTTGAATTTAGATGGAATCACAGTAGGTTGACACTATTTGAAATAATCTTACTTGAAGTTAATACCTTTTGCCTAAAAGTTGTTCATCAATCAAACATCAAAGTGGGTGTGTTGGCCGAAGACAAACTAAATACATTTTTGCAACAGAACTGGGACCTATCCTGGAGCCCAGGTTTGGGGAATTGAACTGCATCTTTGATCAGAATTAGAATAGAAATTCAAGGTACCATTATCAACAGGAGGAATAAGGACTTGTGTTTCTTTGGAATATGATTTTTTACTTTAAGTTATGACCTTTTATGAGAGCAGTATTTATTTCACTTATACCACTGCAATCTTGGAAAGGGACACACTCTCAGGGGTTGCAACCAGGCAATGTGGGCTGAGCTCCAACTGGCTGGGTGGCACTGGGCAGGTCATCTCTTAGGATCCTGATGCTTTGGCCCCCTTAGCCTCAAATTGGAGGAACAGTATGTACCTCGTGGAGTTGATGTCATAATCAACTGAGCGAATGCTTATAAAGGACTTAAAACACCCCTTGGTACCCAGAAGGGGCTGCACAAGAATTAGCTATGAGTATTCTTCCGCTACTTAATAACAAGGATTCTGAGTTCAATTGAGTTCCCCTGACCTCTTCAGCATCTTTGATGAAGTCCCCATTGAATTATACTTTAGTGCAAAATAAATAATTTAAATATGTCTACTTCTTCCTTAGATAACACATCAGTGAATACAATAATGCAGATTTGTTTGGATCTCTAGGAGGCCTACCAACAATATTTTTGTAAATCAACATTTTAAATTGTTTTTGTTTCCCAGTATACAGATATTCCAAGTTTATTTAAACAAGCACCTTGATTTCATCAATTTTCACTATGCAAGTGTGTGTTCTGATTCATGAAGATACAACTTCTACTGAACTAATAAAATAAAAATTGTTACAGTAAAAATTCATGGCCCTGTTTTGTACGTTTTGTAGGCTTGTAAATTCTTCCTTTTTCTTTATAGTCCACAGACTAATGGGGTATTTGTAAGTATATTGGACTTTCATTTCTTTGAGTGGGTCATGTTAAAATAATAACCACACAACATTTTCATCTCTTAATAACATTTGGTTATATTCAGTCCAGGATCTACACAAAACTACTTATGATATATATATATATATATATATATATATATATATATTTTTTTTTTTTTTTTAACAAGGAAAGAACAAGTAAAAGAAAAAGCAAAGTAATTACAAGGAGGTAGAGTAATGAAAGGAGAGATGAGGGTAGGCACCAGAAGAGAGGAGCTTCTTTGTTTCCTTGGCGACTTCACTTTTTCCAATGTTTGTAGTAGGTGAGCCAAATGAAAGCATTCTTCAAACCAGGTTGGTTATATCATAATATTAACAACCCCCCAAAGCCAAGAAAGCTTTTTTCTGTTTTTCTTCTACGTGGTAGAGCAGAATAAAAATGTTATTAGCAACAGATAGAAATCTCCAAGCATTCCTCAAGTGCACTTTGTGTTTATACCAAATCAAGGTGACCTCTGCTCTGTTTATGCCTATTTTTTTTTCATTTGTATACCTACTCTTTGCACCACACTCAAGTATCTGACTTGGTTTCCAAAGCTCAGCTAACATTGTTTCTCTGATTCTCTAAGCCACTATATTATCTTCCTAGGGCTACTGTAACCAATCACCACACACAGCGTGGCTTACAACATCAGAAATGTATTAACCTCCAGTTCTGGTGGCCAGAAGTCCAGACACAAGGTGCTGGCGGGGTCGCTTCCTCCTGGAGACCCTCAGGGAGAATGTGTCCCGTGCCTCTCTCCTAACTTCTGCTGATTGCCGGCAATCCTTGGCTTTCCTTGGCTTGGAGCTGCATCCTTCTAATCTCTGCCTCTGTAATCACATGGCCTTCTTCCCTGTGTGTCTGCTATGGCCCCTATGCTTCTGTCTCCAGATCTGCCTCTCCTTAGAAGGACACCAGTCATCAGATGTAGGCCCATCTCAATCCAGCATGACCTCATTTTAACTTGACTGCATCTGCAAAGACCTTCTTTCCAAGTAAGGTCACATTCACAGGTACCAGATGTAAACATATTTTGAAGGACACAGTCCAACATCCTCTAATTGTCAGATTCACTTGGCTGTCCTGAGTCCTTACCTTCTTAGTCTGTTTCTGTTAGTGAAAACGTCTCAAAGAAGTTGCCTGTATTCCCCGTGTCTACATTTTTTTAAACTCCATTTTCTCCTGAACCCACTCTAATCAGACTTCTGTCCCTCCAACTCCGCCAAAGCCCCCCTTGTCAAGACCAGCAAAGTTGTTAAATACAATTAATTAACTATCTCAGTCCCAACTGAATTCCTCTTTCATCTCTGAAACTCTTCCTTCACTGGACTATGCAGCCCTGCTCTCATGCTTGGTTTTCTGTCATTTTCCAAATCTCTACGGTTGGGGCCCCAGGTGGGACTTGCTCTCTTCTGTATCCACAGATACTTCCTAAGTGAGTACATCTAATTCCATGACTTTAAATCCTGGCTCCAGGCGGATGATTCCCAAACTGAATATTTCCAGCCCGACTTGCTTCCCTGATCTCCAAATCTATATAAACATCAGCCTTCTCCCCATCACCACTAGATGTTTAATGGGCATCTCAATTAAACTGCTCTCTTGACTCTGCCCCAAAATAAAATGATGGAGCCAGCATTGACTCATCTGTCTCTCCTGTTTATCCATCAACTCTGTCTTCAAAGTATATAGAACTTCTTGTCAATTCCACTGCTGCTTTACTATTTCTAATCATCATTAACATTTGTCTAACCTATTGCAATAGATTTCAAATTGATTTTCCTGTTTCTCCCTAGCCCTTACAATCTATTTTCACCACACTAGCCAAAGAAATCCTTTCTTGTATTTTTTTTTTTTCTTTTTTCTTTTCTGGTCAATATGCGCAGCATGTGAGATCTTAGTTCCCTGACCAGGGATCGAACCTGTGCCCCCTGCATTGGAAGCTTAGAGTCTTAACCACTGGACCACCAGGGAAGTCCCAAGAAATCCTTTTAAATCAGAAGTAGTATAACGCCACATTGTGGCTAAAAACCCTTCATGGCTTTAGCACCTCAGGGATCCAAGTCCTTATCAACTCCATGAGGTCTGTGTGACCTGGTCCCACTGCTGCCTCTCTGATATCATTTCCTAACATTCAACAATTCTGCTCTCTTTGACCTGTGACCCAGCCAGGCGGATGCTTTTACTGTTCCTTGAACTGGTCAAATACCCTTCCCCCTCAGGGTCTTTGCCTCTGCTGTTGCCTCTGCCTGGAATGCTCTTCCCTTTCAGGAATTTGCATGGCTAGTTGTCTCATTCCCTGAAGTCTCTGCTCATGTATCCTGTCCTCTGAAAGGCTTGCGCTATCTGTGTCAGCACCCACTGCCGTCTCTCTGTCCCTTAGGTGCCTTGAATCGTCAGCACAGCGCTCATCACCCCTGCCGGGTCGTATCCTTACTGCCTGTTTCCTATCTCTGCTTCCCCCTCTTACATCCAGAGCTCCACGAGAGCAGAAATTTTGTCTGTTTGGGGTTCTCACTGCTGTATCCACAGACCTAGAAGAGTGGGGGACATGGTAGATAGACAGGAGTATTGGTTGGTTAAATGTCTCTTATTTCCACTCCGTGGAACATGCGTTGGCCACCTCCTCCTTGCACTGCTCTGTCCTCTCTCTTGGTTTCCCCTACTTCTCCGACGGCTATTCTCAGACCCTCTTGAGGCTCCTCTTCCTTTCTTCATCCCCCAATGCTGGCGATCCCTAAGTTGAGACCTTAGCCCTCTTTTCTTCTCATTCCATACACCCCCACCCCAACCCTGTCCCCTGGCATTGATTTCAGTGTAAACCCGCTGCTAGGACTAGTACACGCACAAACTCAGATGACTAACAAGCAAATCTCTGTCTCCATTTTAGACCTTTCTCCTGAATTCCAAAGATGTCTGTCCAGCCGCCCTCTGGATATCCCCATGTAGGTGTCCTCAGGGAAGCCTACAGAGGCTTCTCTTTGGATGGCATCCTAGGGACCTTTCCTCCAGCTCATGCTTTACTCGCTGCCTTCCTTCTTAGCAAAAGGCCCCCAGGAATTGGAATCTGTTTTCCTAACAATGATTAGAAATTGTTGCATGTTCTTACAATCACGTCATATATAATTTTTAAAATCCTTCCAAAGACTATTTGCAGTAGATTCTTAAATCTGTTTTATAGATGAGAATACTCAGGTTCAGAAACTCTAAATAAAGTGGCTCAAGGTTACAAAGCTTCTAACATCTTATTGTATCAGGGCCTACTGTATCATTCTGATTTCCTTCTGAAATGATCAATGTCATCTTGTCTTCCCACCAGAACGAGTTCCAGAACCAGTTTAGCCGTACAACCAACAGAGTGTCTCAAGGACCCATCAGAGTCTGGGGACACTCAGTCCCTTGGCCTCTTCTAGCCAAGAAGCCAGACAGGATGCAGCTGTGAGCCTTGCCCTCTGTCCCCACATAGAGTTCAGGTGTAACCTGCCCAATTTCTTAATCCTTTCCCCACAAATCACCTAAAAATCAATCCAAACATCTTTCTCTCCTACTTTTCCTCCCACAAAACATCCTATGGAATAGATCCCAATAATGGCTTGTTGAATGTAGGACATTTCTGTGTGACAAACCAAATGTCTAAAAATGAGTGACTTCACAGATGGAGACCAGACTTGTGGTTGCCAAGGGGGAGGAGGGGTGGGGGAAGGATGGATTTGGAGTTTGGGATTAGCAGATGCAAACTATTATATAGAGGATGGATAAACCACAAGGTCCTACTGTATAGCACAGGGAACTGTATTCAGTATCCTGTGATAAACCATAACGAAAAAGAATATGAAAAAAGGAATGTATCTATATGTATAACTGAATCATTTTGCTCACAGCAGAAATTAACACAACATTGTAAATCAACTATACTTCAATAAAATAAATTTTAAAAAATAAGGGAATTCCCTGGTAGTCCAGTTTTCCCAAAAATATCTCAGAAAAGATTGTTTTGTATTTTTTCTAATCTCAAAAGTAGACAATTCATTCCCATTTCTGTCCTGGCTAATAAGTCTATTCAGCTTAACGTTTCCTCCTCAGAAGTCTTCCTTGACCTCCCTTAGCAGCATTTTCTGAGCCCCTTACTCTACATGTGTGGGTCTATTTGTTTATATTTTTCACTTCCTCTGTTACCAGAAGATGCAGCATGACTCTTGGGATGAAGGGGAAGCACAGGCTCTAGAATTTTCATAGTAGAAGTTTCCATAAATGTTGTCATTTTTAACTGTCACAAAACAAATAGAACCAAGATTTCTGTTTCATTGCTTTCACAGTTGATTTTGTGTATCCTTCACAATTTTACGCATTTTCTAATTTTCCTCTTGGACGTTGAAGCAGCATGTACATGTTTCCAAAATACACCATATTGGGATTTCCCTGGCTGTCCAATGGTTAAGACTCTGTGCTCCCAATGCAAGGGGTGTGGGTTGGATCCCTGATTGGTTAAGGAACTAAGATCCTGCATGCCTCTCATCGCAGCCAAGAAAACAAAAATACACCATATGTACCTCAGCTAGAGGCAAGGACCATATCATATATTTTTCTGTTTCTAGCCCTGTGCATAATAAGTAGTACATGTTCAATAAATATTGAATGAATAATGGATGAATAAATGAAAACCATCCTTTCCTGCACCACCCTGAAGCACCTGCTTTAGCAGTATTTAAAATCGTGACGTGTGAGATCACCACATTCTCTAAAACAAAAATTAGAACATTCAGCCTAATAAGCCTGTGTAATCTTGGAGGAAATTTGGTACAAAAATTTGACTGTTGTATTTAAAATCTGGACTGTCCCATAGGGTCGCCCTTGTGTTTGATAGAGAAAGTATTGAGAAATAAGAAAATGAACCCCTTTTGGTTCACAGCAGCCATGTTTTTAATGCTTAAAGAAGAAAGAGGTATAATTTTTTTATGCTGTTATTTCTTTTAATTTTTACTTTATATTGGAGCATAGTTGGTTAACAGTGATGTGTTAGTTACAGGTGTAAAGTGATTCAGTTATACCCATAAAGTATCCATTCTTTTTCAAATTCTTTTCCCATTTAGGTTATTACAGAGTACTGAGCAGAGTGTCTTGTGCTATACAGTAGGTCCTTGTTGGTTATCTATTTAAAATATAACAGTGTGTACATGCCAATCCCAAACTCCCAATCTATCCCTCGACACCCCAACACGATTGCCCCTGGTAATTATAAGTTCATTCTCTAAGACTGTGTTTCTATTTTGTGAATAAGTTCATTTGCATCATTTTTTTTTAGATTCCGCATATAAGCGATATCAAATGGCATTTGTCTTTCCGAAAGAGGCGTAATTTTAAAATTTGGAAGTCTCCCGCACAGGCAGAGAAGCCAGCTAGAGGTTAATACAAGTGGAATTGATGCATGCATTTTGCTTCACCTCCAGTGAGACAGCCAGCGTGAGGCTCTAGTTTCTTGCCCTGGATGAAATCAGGTGGAACATATGCAAGCTCTCACAGGCGGCAGCTGCCCAGTCCTTCCAGAAAATTGCTATGCCAGCAGCGACTGCCCTGTGGCTCTCCTCTGTCATTGGATGGGAACCAGCAGGTGGCTGGTGCTATGAGGAGGGGACCAGACACACTCTGAGCTTGTCACTGAGGGACGGAGCTACTATGCAGCCTCTTAAGTGAAGCACTGCATTCTTCCCGGCGGCAGGGCATGCCGAGATTTTCTTCTTTCTATTATTATTTTTGCGTGCTAGAGTCGTGACTTTGAAACCAGTATATTTTACATAATTTGCAATTAAGGTGGAAAGTCAAGATGTTTTATGTGGTTGGTTGGATAACATCGTATCCTACAACCCATCATTATGTATCCTACAACCCATTATAGCTAAGAAAATGTTAATACATCTTAAATATATTTTTGTCCTAATGTGAATGATGAGCAGTGATAAGAAAGTGGGCTGGGGATCCAGCAAGAGCTTTCCTTGCCAACATATCTCATTGTTCTGCGGATAGCATGTGTTTGGTTGCCGCAGAATGGTTAGAACTATAGAGAATAAACAAATTTGTATATGCAAAATGGTAAGGAGCATTCATTAAGCAGCAAAAAGGTAAGCGTTGCTGTGAATGTTCCATTAAGCCTCAAGCATCAGAAGACCATTAATTTATAGGAGACCTTGGATTTTGCAGAGAAGGTAGACAGATTCCGTTCTGAATGAGGTCAGCTCAGTCCCATTCAAGGGTAATACATATTCAAAGAGACACATCTCAATTTATAACTCAGCGACTCTCTTTATCCCATCTATATACAGTGACTAGCAAAGCAACTCATACGCAGCAGGGAGAGAAATTTAGACACCATCTATACTCAAATACAACAAAGGTACAGAAAGATGAAACCATGTAAAAGCCTGTATCTAGATTGACAAATAGATAAAAATTTAAGATTTTTTTAATGCTACTTAATAAGAACATATTTATTTATTTATTTATTTATTCATTATTTTTATTTTTATTGAAGTATAGTTGATTTACAACGTTGTGTTAGTTTCAGGTGTACAGCAAAGTGATTCTGTTATATATATATATATATGTGTGTATATTATATATATCTGTGTAGATATAATATATATATATATTCTTTTTCAGATTATTTTCCCTTACAGATTATTACAAAATATTCAATATAGTTTCCCATGCTATATAGTCCTTGTTAGTTATCTATTTTATCTAATTTACGTTTATATATAGTACTGTGTATATGTTAATCTCAAACTCCTAATTTATCCCTCTTCCCCCCTTTCCCCTTTGGTAACCATAAGTTTGTTTCCTATGTCTGAAAATACACTTATTTCGTTCAAAGTCTACACTATATAACAAACCCTTGACAAAAATTAAAAACAAAAGCTTGAGACCGTATCAGAGAGAAGAAACTATGTTAAACGGGCAAAAGAATAAAGGCATTTAACTAAAATAAAAAGACGATAGATTCCAAGACAAATTAATTTTAATACAGTTGAGAATTTCTTTAAAGTTTTAATGATCACAAAGCATTAGTATCTGAAGGTGGTGGGTGGTGAGTACCTAGCAGCTATCACTATTACTCTATAACCCCCCAAACTTACTCTGGTTGTCAAAAAAAGTCATGTGCTTACTTAATGATCTCCACAGCTTTGTGTTTGTCTGAAACTTTCATCTGCATTGCTGTCTGCTGGCTTAAGGCTTACACCTTTGCTCTTAATAAAAGAAAAGAGAGCTACTTAACTAAATCTCCTAACCATTAAAAACAGTTGGTTTTACAATCACTTTCAAGTCCCCCTCAGAGAAAGCTACTACAAAAAGTATCTACTTTGATGTGCTCTGGGGCTTAATCAGACTTTCTAGAGTCAACAAATGGCAAGGAAAAAACCCAATAAAATGCTTTAAAAAATTGTTAGTTGGTTTGATAGAGTCTGAGCTGCATGTTTGTGCATTTGGAGATCTGCCAGTATTAAATAGAATCCAGTTGGTATGGACTGAAGGATTCCTGGCAGCAAATCAGGACAGAAAATCTGACCAAATAATGTCTTTTTGACTCAGTGACAGCTAAAATCTGTTCTCTGGCTGGTACTGCTGTGAGTAAATGGGCAGATATTTTATTGAAACACGGAGGTGTGAAAGAACGTTGTCATTTCCATGTTCTAAAGAATCCAATTGAAAAAAACAGGAATTTTTCAATATCTATCGTTTTTTAATGCAGGATGTCATTCTAGAAAAAAAAAAGCATCAAAAAATAATGTAAGACCTCACCCATATTTTTAAAAATCAAGTTGGAAATTCCAGACAGGTTGAAAAGAAATAGCGCTCCTTCTATGCCACTGTTAATTTTCAGGAAAAGCCAAGCGTTTGCGTCAAGCCAAAGAGGAAGCAATGGCAGAAATTGACCAGTACAGAATGCAGAGAGATCAGGAATTTCGACAGAAACACGCTAAGGTAAGTAAGAAAGTCAGCACTGATTTTTTGCCGCATAGACTATAAGGTATGAATATTCATTAATAATGATAAGATATTAATCCTCATAAGGTGTCATGCACACAACCAGGAGAGAAAAATACACTGGATGGAGCGAATATAGTTCAACCAAGGCTGAATAGCAAGCGAAATCTTAAACGTTACAGAATTACTGATTTTACATTTTCACTTCCAAGGCTTTTTGATTTGTCATAGAAAGTGACAATCGATAGTTATTGTCTAACACAGTGTAGATTAAAAATCGTATTCTCAAACATACAAGTGGATGGAATTGGTTAAAGTATTATTCCTACAACAGATTATTTTTTTAATTAATTAATTAATTTGTTCATTTATTTTTGGCTGCGTTGGGTCTTTGTTGCTGCACGTGGGCTTTCTCTAGTTGCGGCGAGCAGGGGCTACTCTTCACTGCAGTGCGCAGGCTTCACATTGAGGCGGCTTCTCTTGTTGCGGAGTTTGGGCTCTAGGCTCACAGGCTTCAGTAGTTGTGGCCTGCCAATGCAGGGGGCACCAGTTGGAGCCCTGGTCCAGGAAGATCCCACATGCTGCGGAGCAACTAAGCCCGTGTGCCACAACTACTGAGCCTGCGCTCTAGAGCCCGCGAGCCACAACTACAACAGGTTATTGACTAACACACTTTAGAAAGAAAGAAACATCAAAGAACATTTTTGTTGCTGTTGTCTGTTAACGTTTACTAATAGAATCAATAAAAAGTGTTGTACAATGTTCTACAATGAACTTGTTAGGCGAAACTTCCTTTGGTGGATTCAAGATTTAGGAATGACCCAAGTAGATGTTGTCATCTATTGCTGAAAAGTCTTCTGGTATTTCCTTATGATTTCCTTTTCAACTGGCTGGCTTCATTCAACAAATCTTTTAGGAAAATATAAAGAAATACTTTTTCTTACACTAGCACTTAAAAAATATCTGCAGTTTACAGTAAAAAGATATATAAGCGCATGAATTTTTCAGAGCTGATTGCAATATGGCTTAAATTCCATGTGCCATAACTAAAGTTTCTATATTTTCTTTTTGCCTCAGCAAAAATACAAATAAAGCTCTGTGCAGAAGCCTGACATTGCAAGATGAACTACAAGCAGTTTGTAAATCTCTCTGTTTACAGCTTTGACTTTAGTGGCAGTAGGTGCAGAGCTCATGTGGGATCAGGTAAATTGGATTACACGGTAGGAAAAACTTTTCCAATGGGCTGTTTCTTAAAATAAAAAGCCGTTTCTAGGACAAAGTGGACCACTCAGCAAAAATAAATTCTTATCGATATTTGGAAAAAGGAATCATAAAGTCCCAAGTCCACACATGCATATATGCCCTCTATGATTGGCCCTTGGCTATCTCTCTAAACTGTCAGCTCTGAAAATGTCATGCACTTACCTTTTACTCTGAACTGCAGATATTTTTTAAATGTTAAGGTAGGAAACAGCATTGCTTTATATTTTCATGAAAGATTTATGGAATGAAGCCAGCTAATTGAAAAGGAAATCATAAGGAAATACCAGAAGACTTTTCAGCAATAGACAACAATATCTACTTTGGTCATTTGTAACATTTTTTACTACTTTTGTCCCTACTTGTTCTATTCTCGCCATATGTCTCCCTGTTTTTCCCCAGAAGAACTAAACAGGCTGCTGCCACAGGGCCTTTGCATATGCTCTATCCATTCCAAGGATCTTCTTCTTTTACACACATTCATCTCTCCTTGAGCTCTGTTTAGTTGTTAGCTCTTCTTCCTGATCACCTTATCTAAAACTGTGTCTCTCATAAAAAAAGAAAGTAAGTACCCATTGTAGTCATAGCATTTATCACTACTGGATATATTATATATTTACATATTTTGCTTATTGTTTATCTTTCCTTCTGGACTATAAACACCAAAATGCAGGTTCTTTGTTTTGTTCTCTGTTGCTTTCCTTGACATTGGTATGGAGTCTGCTTCACAGTAAGTATCCAATAAGTATCCAGTAAGAATGAATAACTAAACATCTCTTCCATGCCTTTATCTTTCCTATTGAGTTCTGTCATAGCCATGCCATATTAAGACCTGGAAAAATAATCATTCTTCACACCAATCAGCTCTTTTGATCCTGTGTTGGATATTTCTAATATATGCATTTTTAAGTAATTACAAAACTGACCATCATTTTAGAAAGTGGCTGGGTTTAATCTCTTGAAATATTATTTCTCCAGAAGAATCTGCTAAAATGTAAATCTGGTTCAGGATATTTGTTCTCTGCGTCGGAGAATAATTAAAATTCCTCATTACTCTCATAATTAGAGCTCTAAGCCAATCTTACAGCTAGTTGATCAAAAGCTTACATAAAAAGGTCAGCACGTTTAGGCCTCTGCTACCTCAAGCATATTGTCAACCATGAGCATAGATCTTCTTTCCTGGCATGACCTCCATATGTCAGACACAGCGCTATTCCAGTTAAAGTGCATCATCGTTAACCCAGGGCATGTGGGAGGTCTGGGAGGAGACCCAAGAAACCAGTTTTCTGCCTGCTGTGGGTGTTGCTCCTTGATGCTACTTTTTTGGTTGCTTTTTAGCTCTTGTTAATGTCTGGGTTTTTCCAACTCCCCTGACTTGTCAATAGAAGCGAGCATCCCAATGTGGGCTGTATATCAACGAATATTTTTATAACAAAGATTTTCTGATCCCTTGCTTATTTACTTATTCCTTGTTTCACTTTATCCCTTGCTAGAATTTCATACCACTCAGCAATGAAAAAGACCAAACTAAAAATATATGCAACAGCTTGGGTGACTCTAAAAAAGGTGCTATGCTGAGCGAGAGAAGGCCATCATTTATACTGTATGATTCCATTTATATTGGATACGAAGTATATACTGTATAATTCCATTTATATTGGATACGAAGTATATACTGTACGATTCCATTTATATTGGATACGAAGTATATACTGTACGATTCCATTTATATTGGATACGAAGTATATACTGTACGATTCCATTTATATTGGATACGAAGTATATACTGTATGATTCCATTTATATTGGATACGAAGTATATACTGTATGATTCCATTTATATTGGATACGAAGTATATACTGTATGATTCCATTTATATGATAGTCTCAAAAAGACAAAACTATAGTGATGGAGTTACTGCAACCATCCTGTAGAACTTTGGAAAAGTCCTACAGAATAACATCTTCTACCGAAGAAGATAAAAAGAAATCTGGACTACTACAGTGGAAAAATTAAATCTACTGTTAATGCAAGTAAAAGTTAGATGCACCATTCACCTAAACCAAAGACCTGAAAATGGTTGCTCTGGGCATATTGAAGATTTTTGTCTTTAATCTTTCTTCCTAATTTCATATCATGGAAACATTTTTGTTTCCTTGAAGCAACCACAAATTGAGAACGCAAGACTGTGTGTGGGATCTGAACCTCTGATTGCCCTTAAACTGGAACATGTAAACAACTTAAAAAGAAACTTACTGAATGCTGAAAGATTTCACCAACACCATTGGTCATTAAGCTGTAAAGCTATACACATCAGTCTCAACACTGAAGGCTTGAAAATACACATAAAGAAGTCTTTAAATTGTACCCTTTGACCAAATGTACCATTACGTGTCACTTAATTATCAACTTCTAATTTATACAGTGTCCCAAATATTCAAGCAGCAGGCTTTGGCCAAGAAGAGCAGTAGAATAGGTAATAAGTTCTCTGTAACACCTGGTGATCTGGTCATTCTATTCTGTTCAACAAATATGTATTGAGCATCTACTATGTGCCTGGCAATGTTTGAGGCAGTTATAACTCATCAGTGGACGAGATGACACTTATCCCTCCCTTTGTGGAGCTTACATTCATTCATTTAAACTCCTACATGGCTTAAAGCAGCACTGTCTTCATATACAAATGCAATTCTTCCCAAGGAAGACCATTTAAAGTGGTGTATGGTGAGTCATGGTATCGTACCATCTAGGAAACAATGCAGAAACTCAAATTATTGCAGATCAAATAAACTCAGAAATAATGTGATATAATTATGCAGGATGAGACATAGGAGTATGGGTTATTGACAAGGGTATTCCAATGTTTCTGAAAGTTTAAGATGGATTATACAAATTTTAAAGTACAAGCAACACAGTGAGAAATCATAATAATCATTACTAACATTTACTGATTACTTGCTCAGTGCTAAGCTTCTGTGCTAAACACCGTCTTCATAATAAATATCTTCAGAAAATTATCATGTTGCCTTAACAAAGCACCTTAAGAATATAACTAATACTAGTGGCTGTCATCTGCTGCCCTAGACCTGCACTGTCAAAAATGATGGTAATTCTCATGTAGCTACCAAGCACTTGAAATGTAGCTAGTCCAAATTAACACATTCTATAAATGTAAAATACATACCAGATTACAAAGACTTAGTATGACAAACAATAATGCAATAATATTACACTGTATATTAAAATAATAGTATGATTATATTGGGTTAAATAAAAATATTATTCAACTTAATTTTACCAATTTTTTAAATACAACTCTAGAAAATTTAAAATTACTTACATGGCTCACTTTGGGGCTATTACATTTCTGTTGGACAGCACCACTTTGCACTCATGAATCTGGCTGACTTTTTAAAACGATCCCAACAAATGGGTGATGTTATCCCCATTTAAAAAATAAAGAGCCTAAGGTTGAGAGAGTAGCATTGACATATATACACTACCACGTGTAAAATAAATAGCTAGTGGAAAGCTGCTGTATAGCACAGGGAGCTCAGCTCGGGGCTCTGTGATGACCTAGATGGCTGGGATGGGGTGGTGGGAGGGAGGTTTAAGAGGGAGGGCATATATGTATACATATAGCTGATTCATTTTGTTGTACAGTGGACACTAACACAACATTGTAAAGCAAATACACTCCAATAAAAAATAAAAAATAAAGAGCCTAAGGTTGAGATGAACTTTTCCAAAGTCCTTCAAGACAGTTGCAGTAACTTAGCCTAATAATAACTATTTTTAACACTACTCCAAGGAAAAGTAGATAATAGTTTCATAACTGTGTGTCTTTTAAATTTTTCATCGCTTAAGGCATTGAATTTTGAAACAATAATTTTTTTTTTTTGAGTTTGGTAGACTCTAACAAACTCAAAAAAAAAAATCCAATATTGGATTTAGAGGAAAAATTTTATTTTGATAGAACTATTTTGGTAAGTAGCCCACTTCTATTTTTCATATCTTCGTAGCAAGGGAATTTTCATCCACATGTCTGTGCTTCTTGTATACTCACTTATCAAAATGTTATTTTATAAAAGTTATTTGATGTCTTAGAAGCTATATCACCTCAAAATGATTTTCTTTGAACTAGGAAGCCCCGATTGCCTGGACTATAAACAGAAAAGAACTTGCATCTGATCGCCTCAATTGCATTTGATTTCAAGTTTGGGACCCAGAAAGATCATGTGGATTCTAGAATTTAGAATAGCCTTCTTTACCTTGAAGTAAAAAATCAAGCATTAGTGAGGTCTCCTGGACTAAATTAAATGCATACTTTCCATAAACACTCATGGAAGAGAAAAACAAACAAACAAAAACCAGCTGTGTTGCCTTAGCCATGTCCTGTTCAAGAAAGGCTGAGTTTACAACAGAGATAAAATTAGGAGTTGTCTGTTTGCTTTAGCAAAGGATAACCTTACAAAGGGTTTCTCTGAAGAATCCCTTTAAATTGGTAACTCCCCTGGTAAAATTATATTTCAGTCATATCATTACTTGACAGAGAGGCTAAGAGATAGAGGAGGTACTGGGAAATACTGGGAATCACTGCCTATGAAAGACCAATCAGAAAGATAAGTTAAACAGAGTCTAAAATTACAATGGAACTAAATGGACAAGTACAGATCTTCCTCAGCTTATGGTGGGGTTACCTCCTGATAACCCATGGTAGGTTGAAACTATCAAAGTCGAAAATGCATTGAATATACCTAATCCACCCATATCATAGCTTAGCCCAGCCTGCCTTAAACGTGATCCAAACACTGTCATTAACCTACAGTTAGGCAAAGTCATCTAACACAGCTGACCTTGTAATAAAGTGAATATCTCATGTAATTGATTGAATATTGTACCGAAAGTGAAAAACCAAATGGTTGTTTGGGTACAGAATGGCTGTGAGTATAAGGGTTGTTGACCCTTGAGACCGCTGGGCTCACTGGGAGCTGTGGTCTCCACTGCTCAGCAACACAAGAGAGTATCATATAGAATATCACTAGCCCAGGAAAAGATCAAAATTCAAAGTACAGTTTCTACTGAATTTGTATCACTTTCACACCATCAAAAAATTGTAACTTGAGCCATAAAAATTAGGGAGCAAATGTCTGTATATCCCAATTTATACCAAAACTTTCAAGATTATATCTAATACCTAAAAAAAGATACACCTGTGCATGTGAAAGTATCTTATTGAGCATACTGTGGCTGTATCTTTCTAAAAAAAATAAACAGATTTAATGAGTTCAGATAATGTATTTTAAAAATTGACAAACCAGGTATTTGCTCTTTAAAGACCAGCAAAATGGGTTTAATGATGTCTTTCAACTTTATTTTCCAGACTTTTAATACAGAAAGTAAGCATAGGTAAGATACAGGAACTCAATGGAAACTATTATAAATATAAATACATGAAAAAATTTCTGAGCATGGTATAATGATTGTGAACTTGCATTCAATTTGCACTGTGTGAAGGTCAATTTAGAAGTAGAAGTCACCTGTTGTGGCCAGCTTCCTTTTTTTTTAGTAGTTGGTTTACAATATAGTTTCAGGTGTACAGCATAGTGATTCAGGTTTGACTTTTTTTTGCAGATAATATTCTTTTAGAAAAGTGTATCCATCCCACTCATAGCACTGGTGATCTTACCCATTCTCTGAAAAAATTCTGGAAAAATAATGCATAATGTAAATGACAAACAAGCCAAAATGAATTTAACTTAAAAAACAATTAAAATTTTTTAATAGATCTTTAATGGAGTATAATTGCTTCACAATACTGTGTTAGTTTCTGTTGTACACCAAAGTGAATCAGCCATATGCATACATATGTCCCCATATCCCCTCCCTCTTGTGCCTCCCTCCCATCCTCCCTATCCCACCCCTCTAGGTGGTCACAAAGCATCGAGCTGATCTCCCTGTGCTATGCGGCTGCTTCCCACTAGCTATCTACTTTACATTCAGTAGTGTAAATATGTCGATGCTACTCTTACAAAACAACTAAATTTTAATATGATGTATAGTGTAGTGAATTGTCTGTTGTATTTTGGCAGATAATGGGCTCTCAGAGTAATATCTCAGAAGAAATAGAAGCGCAAACGCTAGAGAAGATAAAAGAACTGAATGGAAGCTACAACAAATCCATGGAAAGTGTGATCAACCAGCTTTTGAGCATTGTCTGTGACGTGAAACCAGAAATCCACGCGAACTACAGAATCGCCAACTAAATGTGCACCCCATTGTTCAATAAACGGCTTCTGCATGCCCCCTGGTTGCTTATGGTTTCATGTTTATATGAAGAGATTTGAACTGTACATCTTAAATTTACTAGATATCTACAGATTATAATGTGACATAATTCATACTTGAATACTGAATTTAAAAGCAAACCAACAAAAAAGTTGTTACAGCTTTCCTGGTAATAGCTATGACCTTGTCTTTTAACTCGGAGTAAGTCAGGAATGGAGGGCAACATATTTTTTGACACTTGAAGAAAAAACATGGACTTGACCATTTTTTAGTGGGTGTAGGTTTTTTAAAAAAATTTCCTCTCCTTTTTATCAGTATAGAAAATGTGTTCTTAGTTGCAGTTGTTAAAAGATCATTGTTAAGGGAGATATAATCATGACTCTGATACAGATATAAAATGAATATATGTTAAGGATTTTATTTAATTCAATAATCAATGAGGAAACCAGTAAGATGTTATCACTAGTTCAAAGAAGAATAAGAACTTCATAGATAGAAAGAGAGATGATAGATAAATAGACAGATAGATACATAGATACTTAAAGAGTAATGGGTTATATAAACATCCTCTCCGCCTAACCTCAACAAACCAAATATTCTTCTCTTTCTAGCAGAAATGTTAAAAAAAATTAAATGACAGTTAAATAAGTTGCTAGCATACGTGTTTAGGCTAAAAAAACCAAAACCAAACAAACAAGAAAAACAAAATAACAGCAACAAAACCTCCCAGGAGAAATAGTAGGTTAGTATGTATTATGAACTGAATGTTTGTATTGCCCCAAAATCCATAGGCTGAAATCTAATCCCCAATGTCATGACATTTGGAGGTAGGGCCTCTGGGAGTTAATTAAGTCATGAGGGTGGCACCCTTGTGAATGGGATTCATTAGTGCCCTATTGAAGGAGGCCAGAGGGCGCTCACCCTCTTTCTGCCATGTTAGGATCCAATAAGCCCTCTGCCCGTGGCCTGGAAGAGGGCCCGCATCAGAACCTGACCACGTTGGCACCTTCATCTCAGACTTCCAGCCTCTAGGACTATGAAAAATAAATTCCTGTTATTCATAAGCCACGCGGTCTGTGGTACTTTGTTACAGGAGCCTCCCCACCAACTCCAATGGGCTAAGACAGTGCGCTATTAGCCCAGTTGCCTAGAGAGTCACAGCTAATTTCTTGTTAAGTACCAGGTACTTTAAGTGCAATGTATAAATTATCTTGATCCCATTGTGGTGGGCAGTATTAGCATCCCCATTTTACACAATGGGAAACAGAGATTAGGAGACTTGCCTAGAGTTGCTTGAGAAACACTGACAATTTGGGGCTTCAATCTGGAAATATGACTCCAGTGTCCCCATGCTTCAGTACTGGCCCTGCTGCCTCTCTGAAAAGTTTCTACATTTATATCATTAAGAATCCTAGGTACTCTGATTTTCCAATAATATATGCAGACAAATTTTAATTCCGCTGCAAACAAAATTTAATTAGGAAATTTTCATTGTTACCAAATTATGTGTATAATCAATTCCAAATACAAACTGTAATGATTCTAACTGATCATTGTTTTAGATTACTAGAACCACTGTTTCCTTTTAACAGACAAAGTTAAAATTTTACCATAGTTTTAGATCTCAGAAATATTCAATCGTACATTCACATTAGGTTAATAGAAGAAAATTTGAATTCCATTTGTATTCCCAACTTTGGGGGCCATGAAAACCAAACAGGTTAGCTTACTGGTTTTATGTGGAAGATTTCTCCATTTACCAGAAAGACAATTGATTCCCCGATTAATGACCAGAAAGGTATCAACATTTCCTAGGACACTGCCCCTCATTTTTTCAGGGGGAGGAGAAGATTAGAGAAGGAGGTGAAGGCATCAAGTAAAGTTACCTCCATAAAATGAGGGTAGCCATGGAGGATTTCCAGCTCAACACAGATTTGGAGAATTCAATTACTCTATCCTACAGATCAAGACATGTAAAACAATGAGTAAAACAGCACGTTTGAAAAGTCATCATGTGAAAAGATCATTTTGAAAACCACAGCCTTGTGATTTGCCTTGAATATCTAATCTCATGAAAAATATCTTAAATACCCTGCCTCATGAAAACCATCAAGATGTCAATTTTCTGGATGTAAAAAGCTCATATAGTGTCCAGAACACCCAAGTTAATAAATTCCTGCAGAGGAGATAGGATAATTTTTTAAGACTTAAGCATGACGGAAACACACTAAAATCAGTACAAGAGTTTTCTCAGCAGTAAAGTAGCGCCCAAAGCCAGAAGATAAGGATGAAGATTGGGTGAGTCTGGTCCTGGCTGTGCCCCAAGCTCTCTATGTCCTGTCTATGTCTATGTCCTGTCTATGTCCTCTGTATGTCCTGTTGGGCTTCAGATTCTTTTTTAATGGCTTAATAGACAAAATGGTGTTGAACTAAATGATCCCTAAAGGCCTTCAACATTTAATTCCACCAATCAAATCAAACCAATTTCAAAGAGTAGTACCCACTACTTGGCATTTTCTCATCTACCTCTGTAGTATTGGCTAATTTTTCCTTGACCCCATATCTACCCTACATGCTATATTGGCAGTAGTATGTGCTGATACCCAGCTTCCTAGATTCTCTGTAACTCACATAGTTTTACATTCAAATATGGTTTCATGTCTTTGCCTAACTGAATGAGTCATTGTCAAAGAACTCTTACACTCTCACAGAAGGTAGAGCCACCAGGGTTTATTTTATTTACATATGAAGAAGGTTTTACATATTTCAGAGATAACTTGCCTATCTCTGATAGCTTTCTCAGCCACAAAAGAAGTTAACCTTTTTGCACATGTCCTTATCCTAAAATGCTTTTTCTGTTCCCACAGGTCTTCACACAGAAATGGAATAACCTAAGAATGATTTGAATCCCCCTTTATTTTTGTTTTGCTCCTTTGCAACCTGAAAAATGACTCCATTAAGTTCTTACTCATTTCCATTGTATCTGAAAACAAAACCATGCCATTTACAGCAATGTAGAGGGATAAAAATATTTCAGATTCTTTTCCTCTATATTAGCACATAGACACACACAAAATCAAAAACTGCCACCAGTAAATCAGCCTTTTTACCTTACAGAGGAACTGAGCTAGAATAGAGCTGGCCAGAGTATGCAAAGCTGCCAATGTTGAAATTTGCAGCTGAGGCCATCCTAGAACCAGTCAACCCACAGCATGTAAGAACCTAGCCTAGATCAGCAGAACCACATTACCGGCACTTGACCATCACACTTGAGTGAGAAAAGAAGAGACCATATAAACTGCCCAGAAGACCCATAGACTCATGAGCAACAGTAAATTGTTATTTTAAGCCACTGAGTTTTGGTGTGATGCTTTGGGAAGCGATAGCTAACGGATAGACCCATTCGGTATTGCTTTTAAAAAGGAGAGGGTAATCATGTCTTGAATGCTGCTGGGAGCTCCAGTGAAATAATACAGAGGTGAGACTGTTAGATTCAGGCATGAGGAGGAGGAGTTTAAGGGGAGAATGTGTGGTGAGCAAGGGAGAGATACCAGCTACAGATAACCCTAAAACTGCAAACACCACCAGAGACATGGAAATGCAGCTTGAGGGAGATGTTGATGCGGAAAACTCACATCTATGCACTGGTGCCTAATCAAATCCCGGAGACAGAGTTTTGGGTAAAGCAGGAAAGAATAGCTTTATTGCTTTGCTAGGAAAAGGGGCACATGGAAGGCTTGTGTCCTCAAAAACAGTGTGTCCCAACCCGGGGTGATTTGGTGAGGGGTTTTATAACAGTGGTTCAAGGTTGGAGTTGCTGATAAGGATCAGGGTGTGTGCAGGGCCTGCATTCCTTTAATCTGGCCTCAGAGAGTCTCTTGATGAGCTTCCATGGTTCTCAAAGTTATCAAACTGTGATCTTCTCTCTGGAATGAAGAATGCTTCATCAAGTAGTTAACATCTTCCAATTGTTGGGGGTTTTAGTTCTGCAGAAGAGCTCAAAGATATTGTTATGCGTATCCCTTGAGGTGGAACCAGGACCCTGCCCCAAGGCTGCACTATTGTTTTTTGGCTGCTACACCTGTTGTCTCTGCATCCCCTCCCTTCCCTGATTAGCAACTGTTTGAACCTGCCCTTTGGAATGCGGGGCAGGTCTTGGAGGTTGAAGCCTATTTCCTACAAACAAGAAACAGGGGACACAGAAAGGCTTCCATGCCCAGGAGCCCCACGGGGTCCTGCTTGGTTTCAGTGTGTATCAAACATGTGTTCTTTTTTTGGGACAGGACACGTTAGAGCATATTCATACATTGACTGAAATTCCACTAAAGAGGAAAAGATGGTGATGCAGAATAGAAGAAAAGTATTGCAGAAGCCACGTCCCTGAGAGGGCAAGAAGCATAGGATTCTGATTAAAGCACAAGAGTTGGCCTTAGATAAAAGTAGGGACTCTTGTATGAACAGGAAGATGGCAGTGGGATTGACATACAAATAGGTAGGTAGATTTAGTGCTAGGAAGATGAGAAAGTTCCTGTCTGATCTACTGCTGCTGCTGTTGTTTGTTTTAATAAATAGGAGGAAAATGATAAGCTGAATGAGAAATTTTAGGAGACTCAGCAAGACAAAACCAGGGGGGAAATGATCATTTTAGAAAGTATGAAGATGGCTATGCTAGGGAAGTGTAATAGGATTGCCAACAGTGTTGAGTGTCAAAATGAGATATAGTACCTTGCCATCCTTTTAGAATGAGATGACATCAGTCATGTGCTTTTCTCTGGTGATAGCGGGATTCAGGAGTGGGCAGAGTGTGGGCAGATGGTCTCGTTCCACCTCTAGGTTCATCAACAAAGACCTGAGATCAGCTCTCTTGTCCTGCTTCCTTCAGCTCAAAAGTTGCACTGGGAAAATTCTCCTCAAAATGGTTATTGTAGCCCTAGACTTAAAGAAAACAAGATCACTGAAAGAAAAGCACTAAAAATAAACATAGGAATATATTCTTTTTTTTTTTTTTGCCATGCCACGTGGCTTGTAGGATCTTAGTTCCCCCACCAGGGATTGAACCTGAGCCATGGCAGTGAAAGTGCCAAGTCCTAACCACTGGATGACCTGGGAATTCCCTAAAGGCAGGAATCTAGAGGTCATGGAAAATGTTATGGCTCTATTTTATCAGCGAGAGGGAATGCAATTGCTGCTGTTTCTAGCTGGTTGTCCTGTTTCCCATTCTCCCATCTCCATCCTCCCAGGACGGTGGGATCCTGGCATTGCAGGGAGTTACTGGTGTAGGGAATTTCTTCACTCACTTCACAGAGTGCCTGAAGGAGCTTCTTGCCAATGACATAATGGAGATCTTACATCCTGTGCAATAGTAATCATTCATCCCCTCATTCATTAATTCAACCAACATTGCTGAATTCCATTAAATCACACATTGGAGATGGGAAATATATCCAGGGCCATTACAGTAATTGACAAGTCCATGTTCTTACTTCTCCCACGTCCAGTGACCCAAGTGCTCACTTCCAGTGTAAGAGGGGGTACTTGGAGGGCATGGGGTTCCTATGTCCTCAAGTCAATTAAACTCCTGCTATGACACTGTGAAGAGAAGCATATTGACTATGACCGTGGCTAGAGAGATCGTGTAGCACAGTATTAAAGGGCACCATCCCTGCAATTAGACTGTGTGGACTCATATCCCAACACCAGCAGTTACTGACTCTGTGACCTTGAGCATGTGACTAACCTCTCTGTGTTTTAGCTCCCTCATTCCTCGAACAAAATAGTAATGGTGTTACCACAGAGAGTTCTTGTAAATATTAAATAACTAGATACCCAGAAAATGCTCAGAATGTTACCTGGCACATGATGTGAGATATATAAGAGTTTATAATAATAATTATCATTATTATTATTATTATAGTAGAAAAAGAACTAAGCCACATCAACTGATTTAAGGACAGAACGATTGTGGTATGGGGTGGTGAGGTGGGGAATGGCAGAAAACCCTTGTAATTTACTTCTGCAGCCAGTTTAAATAGACTATTATGAAATTATCTCATTTTTAGAGTAAGCTGTTTATCTTCGGTGAAGTAGAATCGAGTAGCACAGAAGTTTAATGGAGCCTGTTTTATCATGCTAGCACTACCACTGAAAAAGCATCTACAAGTGTTAACTTGTTATCATTTTTATTAATGTGTAATCAATTAATAAGAACATATGTGTTCCACAGACCAACCCCAGAGATATTTCAATAGAGCTTACAGTGAATATGAGAACCTTGCCAATATTCTAAAGACCTGTTTCCTAGTGAATTCACAGTTTGTAGTCACAGTTTAGAAAGATGCTTTCCTAAGCAAAAGTGTAAATATGCCCAAACACCCCAAATAAAACCACCAGCACCGAATGTGATGTACATATCAGTCTACATAAGAGGCAAGAAGTTTCCCACAGTGACCCTATCAGAGTCAGCAAAGTTTGAAAGAGCTGTGATTTTGCTGATTGAACACTGGATAGCCCACCATTCGTGAAAGAAGTTTCCAAATCATCTGTGATCACACAGAAGGGAAAGAGAAACCCTCAGGCAATATATATACACCAACACAATACCACTCCCCAGCCCAGCTGTGAAATGAGTAATCGCATCGATAGTCGATAGTAACCTATACCTCTCTCTTTCATTCAAGTTAAGGCCTTGCTAATGGTGAGAAAGTCAAAACAACAGTCTTAGCAGCAATATTAGCAAATGAAAAATATTAAGGCCAGTTATTATAATAACTTGCCATTCTCTTTGCCTAGAGTTTCTTTTCTTTCTTTCTCTATCTGGCAAATTCTACTGGTTCTTCAAGGCAGTGATGCCGAAAGCTTGGCCTCTGTGTACCCGTGCTGAACAGAATCTCAGAGACAGAGTTTTGGGTGAAGTAGGAAAGAATAGCTTTATTGCTTTGCCAGGTGAAGGGGGACACAGTGGGCTCCTGCCCTGAAAAACTATGTGTCCCAACTGGGAGGACTTGATGAGGAGTTTTATAGCAATAATTCAAGGCTGGAGTTGCTGATAAGATTAGGGTGTATGCAGGGCCTGCATTCCTTTAATCTGGTCTAAGGTAATCTTCTTGAATGGTCTTCTCTGGTTCCTTTAATGTAGCCTCAGATGGTTTCTTGGCTGCTACTCCCTTGTCTTTGCATCCCCTCCCTTCCCTGATTAGCAGCTATTCGAATATGCCCTTTGTAACTCAGGGAAGGTCATGGAATCTGAGGTCCGTTCCCTACAAACAAGAAAATGGGGTACAGAAAGGCTTCCATGTCCAGGAGCCCCACAGGGTCCAGCTCGGTTTCACTAGGGTTAAAGGTTTGTTTCATTTGTGAAGTCTTACTCAACTCCCCTAGGAAAGGTGGCCATTACCACCTTGGTGATTTTATAGCTCTATTATAACACTTCCCATGTGGTAGGACATAGTCTATTGGTCTCTCCCCATCCCCTAACTGTGATTCCTCCAGGTCAAAAGCTATGTCTTACTAATCTTCATCTCCTAAGGCCTAACTCAGTGTTTGGCCCTGGATTGGTTAGTGATTAATTAATAAATTTAAAGTTCATAGTAATCCATAGTTCTTATTATGATATGAGAATAGATCCTATGAACACTGCAACAGGAATTTCACAGAATTAGAACTTAGAACATTTCTTAGAATCTATTTTTCTGCTAGGAAAAGAAAAAAAAAAAAACCCAAACACAAAGTTGATTAAGAGGTAGCCTGGTAAATGTGGGAGGGTGGGAGAATGGTACAGCTAGAGAGAAGAGCACCCACCACAAAGGCAAGGAGATGTAGAAAGCTAGAGAATTGCATTTGGGAGAAGGCTTAAATGGCTGTTGGAGAGGCTAGAAGGGTGGCTTATGAAGGGCCTTCGAGGCCATGCTAAGAAGTTTGTTCTTTACCTGAAATGGATCAGGAGCCACTGAGCAGCTGTAAGCAGTAAAGTAAAATAATGAGAACTGCACTTGTATTGATCAGAGTGTCTCCAGCGGATTAGAAAGGGGGACCGGACTGGACACCAAGGCATCTGTTAGGAGGCTATTGTTGGAATCCAAGTGGGTGATAAGTAGGTCCTTATCCATAGCAGGAAAAGAGACAAGAGGATAGAAAGAGAGACAATAAAGAGGTAGAACTGACCTGAGAACTCAATGGATATGAAAAGGAAACATGATAGAGTTCTAAAAAAAAAAAGAAATTTAAGGGGAATTCAAGGGAAAAAAAGACTGTGGACACTGAGAAGAAACAGTCCTGAGGACAAAGGGGAGACCCAGATGTTAACAGTCCTGCAGAAGGAGACTGAGCACATATTCTGGCTAGTTCCTGCCAGACAGACAGACTCAGTTTATACCTGTTTTCCTGGTAGACTACTGAGAGCTCCCTCTTTCATTCTCCCAGTTGTCATCCTATGCAGAAACCAAGGTTAAATCAAAATAACATACCTGAAATCCTGTGGAGTTCTACATTGTCTTTACATCTACCTGCCACTACTGACACCCCTTCACCCCACCAGAATCTTGACTCTCAGATTTTGTCCAGCTCTCTCCATCTCAATTCCCTTATATCATCCAGCCCCCGCCATTGTCTCCTTCTCCTTCCTCCCAATAACAACACAAAACAATATAGAGAGCCTGGAGATCTGGGAGGATTGGTGGGTGTGTGAAATATCCTAGTAGCTACTATGCATTCATCGTTGTGCAGGATGTACAGCTGTTCATGCAGGCAAGTGCACTCTATTCTGAGTCGTGATGACCTGGAGTCAATCTCATGCCATCATAGGCTTTCTCAAGAGAGCTCATCTCTCCAAGCTCATCTCTCCAAGCATATTATGGGTTTTATACTTTGCCTGAACATTGACGGAGTCAAAAGGATTGTTCATGCCCTAGCATGCAGCATTTCACTTGAAAATTTTCTTTTGCTCCTGCCTTTCCCCCAAGGTCTCTCCAGCCATTCTTTCAAGCAGTCATGCTTCGCCAACCTCAAAAACATGGAAACCAGCCACCTAGTCTCTTTCCTCCTGAAGTTTTCTTTGTTACATTGTCTTCCTTTCTCTCTTTCCCTGCACACTTCCTTATATAATCCCTGGGGGGAAAAAAGGAATAACTAAATCCAGCATCAGCTTCTATCTCCAAAATGGATATTCCCACATCTGTCACTTTGCTTGGCAAACAAAGAATCATCCAGCTACCAGGATCCAACCTCTAATAAGGCAATGGGAAAGTTTAAATAACAAACTCCAATCTTAAGGTAGTTACAGTACACAATTTCCCACATAATCCACAAAACTCTTTCTGGTAGACACAGCTAATCTTAAATTCCAGGAAGAAATGGGAATACTGGGTTTTAAATTTATCTTCTTAAAAATGTGAATATGGCAATACCATCATAGAGAGTTTAATTCAGTAGGTCTGGGATGAAATCCAAGAATCTGCTTGTTTAACAGGCACACTTGGTGATTCTGATGCTGCACTGTCTGCAAGAGATTCACTTTAGACAAAAGGACACACACAGGCTGAAAATAAAAGTATGGAAAAAAGATATTCCATGCAAATAGTAACCAAAAGAGAGCAGAGGTGGCCATACTTATATCAGACAAAATAGACTTTAGGTCAAAAGTGATCACAAGAAACAAAGAAAAACATTATATAATGATAAAAGAGTAAATTCATCAGGAGGATGTAACAAATATAAATACATATGCACCCATGATCAAAGCACCCAAATATATGAAGCAAACATTAACAGAATTGAAGGGAGAAATGGACAGCAACAAAAATTAACAGGAAATCTCAATACCCCATTTTAAATAATGCATAGAACATCCAAAAAGAATATCAGTAAGGAAACAGAGAACTTGAGCAATGCTATAGATCAAATGGACCTAACATATACAAAACATTCCACCCAATAGCAGTAGAATGCACGTTCTTCTCAAGTGCACATAAAACATTCTCTAGGATAGATCACATGTTAGGTCACAAAACAAGCCCTAAAATATGTAAGACTGAATTCACACCAAGTATCTTTTCTGACCATGACAGAATGAAACTAGAAATCAAGAGCAGAAGAAAATCTGGAAAATTCACAAATATGTGGAAATTAAACAACACACTCCTGAACATCCAATGGTTCAAAGAAGAAATCAAAAGGGAAATTTAAAAATACCTTGAAATAAGTGAAAATAGAAACACAACATACCAAAACTTATAAGATGTAGCAAAAGAAGTCCTAAGAGGGAAGTTTACAGAAATAAATGCTTACATTTTTTAAAAACGAGAAAGATTTCAAATAAACAACCTAACTTTACATCTCAAGGAACTATAAAAAGAACAAACTAAGCCCAAAATTAGCAGAAGGAAGGAATTAACAAAGATCAAAGCAGAAATAAATGAAATAGAGAATAAAAAACAATAGAAAAGGCCAACAAAACTAAAAGCTGGGTTTTTTAAAATTATATCTGCTTTATTTTTATTTCAAACTTTATTATTTTTTGTTTACTTTTTTAACATTTTTATTGGAGTATAATTGCTTTACAATGGTGTGTTAGTTTCTGCTTTATAACAAAGTGAATCAGCTATACATATATATATATATATATATCCCTATATCTCCTCCCTCTACGTCTCCCTCCCACCATCCCTATCCCACCTCTCTAGGTGGTCACAAAGCACCAAGCTGATCACCCTGTGCTATGTGGCTGCTTCCCACTAGCTATCTATTTTATATTTGGTAGTGTATATATGTACATGCCACTCTCTCACTTCATCCCAGCTTACACTTCCCCTTCCCCATGTCCTCAAGTCCATTCTCTACATCTGCATCTTTATTCCTGTCCTGACCCTAGGTTCTGCAGAACCTTTTTTTTTTTTTTTTTAGATTCCATATATGTGCGTTAGCATACAGTATTTGTTTTTCTCTTTCTGACTTACTTCACTCTGTATGACAGACTCTAGGTCCATCCACCTCACTACAAATAACTCAATTTCATTTCTTTTTATGACTGAGTAATATTCCATTGTATATATGTGCCACATCTTCTTTATCCATTCATCTGTCAATGGACACTTAGGTTGCTTCCATGTCCTGGCTATTGTAAATAGAGCTGCAATGAACATTGTGGTACATGACTCTTTTTTTTTTTTTTTTAATTTATTTATTTATTTATTTATTTTTGGTTGTGTTGGGTCTTCGTTTCTGTGCGAGGGCTTTCTCTAGTTGTGGCAAATGGTGGCCACTCTTCATCGTGGTGCGCGGGCCTCTCACTCTCGCGGCCTCTTGTTGCGGAGCACAGGCTCCAGACGCGCAGGCTCAGTAGTTGTGGCTCACGGGCCTAGTTGCTCCGCGGCATGTGGGATCTTCCCAGACCAGGGCTCAAACCCTTGTCCCCTGCATTAGCAGGCAGATTCTCACCCACTGTGCCACCAGGGAAGCCCTTACATGACTCTTTTTGAATTATGGTTTTCTCTGGGTATATGCCCAGTAGTGGGATTGCTGGGTCATATAGTAGTTCTATTTTTGGTTTTTTAAGGAACCTCCTTACTGTTCTCCATGGTAGCTGTATCAATTTACATTCCCACCAACAGTGCAAGAGGGTTCCCTTTTCTCCACACCCTCTCCAGCATTTATTGTTTGTAGATTTTTTGATGATGGCCATTCTGACTGGTGTGAGGTGATACCTCATTGTAGTTTTGATTTGCATTTCTCTAATGATTAGTGATGTTGAGCATCCTTTCATGTGTTTGTTGGCAATCTGTATATCTTCTTTGGAGAAATGTCTATTTAGGTCTTCTGCCCATTTTTGGATTGGGTTGTTTGTTTTTTTTGATATTGAACTAAAAGCTGGTTTTTTGAAAAGACAAGTAAATTGACAAATCTTTAGCTAGACTTACCAAGACAAAAAGAGAAAGGACTCAAATACATAAAATTATACATGAAAGAGGAATCATTACAACTGATACCACAGAAATACAAAGGATCATAAGAGACTACTATAAACAATTATATACCAACAAATTGGACAACATAGAAGAAATGGATAAATTCCTAGAAACATACAACCTACTACAACTGAATCATGAAGAAACAGAAAATCTGAATTAGCCTATAGCTAATAAGGAGATTGAATCAGTAATCAAAATCCTGCCAACAACAGCAAAAAGCCCAGGACCAGATGGCTTCACACATGAATTCCACCAAATATTTAAAGAAGAATTAATGCCAATCCTTCTCAAACTCTTCCAAAAAATTAAAGAGGAAGGGAACATTCCCAAACTCATTTTATGAAGCCAGCATCACCCTGATATCGAAGTCAGACAAGGATACTGCAAGAAAAATATAGGCTAATATCCTTGATGAATATAGATGCAAAAATTCTCAACAAAATATTTTCAAATTGAATTCAGTAGCACACGAAAAAGGATCATACAACATGATCAAGTGCGATTTATCTCTGGAATGCAAGAATTGTTCAACATATGCAAATCAATAAATGTGACACACCACATTAACAAAATGAAGAACAGAAATCATATAATCATCTCAACAGATACTGTACAGAAAAATCATTCGACCAAATTCAGTTTCCTTTTATGACAAAAACACTCAATAAACTAGGAATAGAAGGAAATTACCTCAGTTTAATAAAGGCCATATGTAACAAGCCCACAGCTAAATCATACTTAATGTTGAAAAACTGAAAGCCTTTTCTCTATGATCAGGAACAAGGCAAAGATGTCCACCCTTACCACTTCTATTCAACATAGTACTGGAAGTCCTAGATAGAGAAATTAGGCAAGAAAAATGAATATAAGTCATCCAAATCTGAAAGAGAGAAGTAAAATTATCTCTGTTTGTAGATGATCTCATATGTAAGCAAACCCTAAAGACCCCACAGAAAAAAAACTTGGAACTAATAAGCAAATTCAGTAAAGATGGAAGACATGAAATCAACATACAAAACTAAATTGTCTTTCTATACACTAAAAATGAACAGCCCAAAAAGGAAGTTAAGGAAACAGTCTCATTTACAATAGCATCAAAAAGAATAAAATACTTAGGAATTGCCTTAACCAATGAGGTGAAAGAGGCTTGTGCAATGGAAACAAACATTTATGAAAAAAATTTAAGATATAAATAAGTGGAAAGACATCTCATGTGCATGAATTGGAAGACTTAATATTGTTAAGATGTCAATTCTACCCAAAGATCTACAAATTTAATTCAGTTCTTATCAAAATCCCAATGATGTTTTTTGCAGAAATAGAAAAACCCATATTAAAAATGTATATGAGATCTCAAGGGACCTCAAATAGCCAAAACAATGCTGAAAAAGAATAAAATTGGAGGACTCCCAATTTCTGCTCTCAAAACTAACTACCAAATTACAGTTATCAAAACAGTGTGGTACTGGCATAAAGACAGACATATAGACCAATGGAATATTTGGATTCTGTATCATTTTAGATCAATAGAATATACGGACTCTGTAATACATGGGCTTCCTCTATTAAAAAAAGAAAAATTACACTAATTGGTCTTCATGAAAATTAGAAAAATTAGTGCATCAAAAGACACTATCAAAGAAGTAAAAAGTCAATCCATAGAATGGGAGAAAATATTTGTAAATTATATGTGATAAGGATTAATATCCAAAATATATAGAAAATTTCTAAAACTCAACAACAGAAACACAAACAACCCAATTCAAAAATGGGCAAAAAACTTGAATAGATATTTCTCCCAAGAAGATATACAAATGGTCAACAAATATATGAAAAAGATGTTCAACATCACCAATCATTAGGGAAATAAAAATCAAATCCACAATGAGTTTTTATCTCACACTTACTAGGATGGCCATTAATAAAAAAAAAAAAAAAAAACGGTGTCGGCAAGGATGTGGAGAAATTGGAAGCTTTATACATTGTTAGTAGGAATGTAAAACGGTGCAGTTGATATGAAAAACAGTATAGAGGTTCCTCAAAAAAATAAAATATGAACTACCACATGATCCCACAACACCACTTCTGGGTATTTATCATAAGGTATTCAACGGTATCTCAAAGAGATATCTGCACTCCCATGTTCATTGCAGGATTATTCACAATATCCAAGACATAGAAACAACCAAATGTCCAAAGACAGAGATAAATGGATAAAGAAAGTGTGATATATACATACAATGAAATATTATTCAGTCTTAAAAAAGAAGAAAATCCTGTCATATGCTGCAACATGGATGAACCTTGAGAAAACTATGCTAAATGAAATAAGCCAGTCACAGAAGGACAGATACGGTGTGATTTTGCTTACATGAGGCATCTGAGGTAGTCAAACTCGAAAGCAGAAAGTAGAATCATGGCTGCCAGCAGCTGGGGTGGAGGTAAATGGGTGTTATTGTTTAATGGGTAGAGTGTCAGTCATTAAGCTGAAAATGTTCTAGAGCTTTGCTGTACACCAATGTGCATGTAGGTAACAATACTATACACTTAAATTTTTGCTGAGGATAGATTTCATGTTATGTGTATTTTTACCACAATAAAAAACAACAACAACAAAGACACTTCTGTGAAGGATGATACTTTTGGTAGATTCAGAGAGAGAAAGAAAGTACATGTGATTCAATCCATGTATGAGTGTGTTAAATGTGGGACACTGAGAAGGGAAAATTGAATAAGGAAGAAATTGAGATGATGCTTGGTGGTATATTCTTTATTAATAATGTACTGAATTATTAATTATAAAATACCTAGCACATGTTGATTTTTTAGGGCTTGAACTCTTTCTATTATTAAAAAAATGTCCTGCCAAGATTTATTATAAAATATATTAATATGTGTTTCTTTCCTCACCAAACAAAACCAATAAAATTTTCACAGGACTTGCCTACTTTTTCATTTCTCTTCTTCTTCCACAGTAAGTTTTTATTCTTTGGTCTGTTATTCATTTATATGTGAGGATGTATGGTTTGTTTTTTTTTTTTTTTGCCATTTCTTTATTGTTAATATTCTCAGTCTTTCTCATTTTCTCCCCCTTCACAGATCCCTTACATCTTTCCTTGTGATATATTTGCCAATAGTTTTTCTTTCCGTTCCCAGTGGCTCCAGCCGCCTTTGCTGTGGTCTCTGACAGGGCATGGCCGAGGACCAGGCAGCAAAGTAGACACTAAGTTGGACACTTCTTAGTTGAAACCCAGCTCTGTCCCACCAGATTAGCCCTCTGCAAGTTCTCCAAGACTCAGCGTGCTCATCTGAAGAACGCATGATGCCCAACTCACAAATTTGCTGTAAACATTAAAGTGAAAAGGGAATAAAGATCCTCTTCCAGAACCTGGTTCACAGTAGAAGCTCCAAGGAGAGATGACTTCCCTGGATCTCACCTTCTGTTGGGGGAGAAGGGGGGCAGCCCCTCTCCTACCTCAGGGCTCTGCTGGTTTTAACCAGCAGTTTATGTAGGACATCCCACATGACATCTCTGCTTTCTCTGAGTTCTATTTCTGCAAACCTTTCAAATCTCTTCTAAATGTCCTTATCCTCAAGTCTTACATACATTTTGTTT